>NC_134688.1:28512012-28812012 GCF_050947455.1 Rhinoderma darwinii
ATAGCAGCAGCTTCTGCACCTTCTGTGAGATCTGCGACCCCCCACGGGGTACATTCTGATAGCAGCGTTGAGAGGATCAAGGAGCCGGAACAGATAACACAAGCAAAAGCAGCAGCAGAACGTCCTGGCTCCTGTATCTCCACTGTGCGGTACTGCTTGCTTCTTCATATGCTGATCGTATCGGTTTAAAAAACGGAAATATTATCGTTGTCGCCAGCACAGCTCCCTGTGTAAACAGGGGGACGAGTGGCCGACATGATAATAATGTATGGGGATGACAGATCGGAGTAACGACCGCTCGTCCCCATACTAGGTCCTTGTGATATGAGCAAATGAGCACCGATCAACAAGCTCGTTGCACCGACTAAAATTGGCCAGTGTGATAGGGCCATTACTCTCCCTCGCCTTATCTAGACCTTTAGCAGTACAATAGAGCTGCTGACCCTATCCCAGTCTACAACAAAGATGACAAGTGATCTACAAAAAAAGTAGATAAATATGTATATTACGGGGTGCCGTTGGTTGTCATGGCAGCCCGGGGGCCTAATGAAGGCCCCAGGTCTGCCTTCATTCTGCCTCTGTTAAGCTCTGCCTCTGCCAAGGCTTTACAGAAGCCTGTAAAAATGACAATATAATGCAATACATTGACAATCACTCGTTCAAATCCCCAAGGTGGACTAGTAAAAAATATGAAAAGATCAAAATAAAACCCTTTTCCCACTTTTCCTCTAAAGTAAGGTAAAAAATAAAAAAAATGAAACAAAATTGGTATATCGTAGCGTCCGTAAAATTCAGAACTACTACAATATAACATTATTCAACTCAAACTGTGAACGGCGTAAAAAGAAAAAATTAAACCGCCAGAATTGCTGTTTTTGGTTGCTTTATTGCTAAAAAAAAAATTCTGAAAAAGCGATCAAAGCATTGTAGGCACCAAAATTAAAACTACAGCTCGTCCCGCAAAAAATAAACCCTCACACCACTCAATCGATAAAAAAATAAGAAGTTACGGCTCTCAGAATATGGCAGCACAAAAAATTTTTTTTAATAAATACATTTTTCTTTGTAAATGTGGTAAAATATAAAAAAACCCTATATAAATTTGGCATCGCTGTAATTTTATTGACCAGCACAATAAGGTTAAATTGACGTCTGTACTGCTCGGCAAAAGACATAAAAACGGAACCCCCCAAAAAATTGGAGGGATCGTAGTTTTTTCCAATTCCACTCCACCAAGAGATTGTTTTCAGTTTTCCAAAACATTATGTCGTATATTTAAAAAACTGCCAATAGAAACTACAACTTCTCCCGCAAAAAATAAGCCTTCACACCACTTCATTTGCAGAAAAATAAAAAAGTTATGGTTCTTGAAGGGCAGGGAGTGAAAAATGAAAAGTCAAAAATGTCTGTGACTGCAAGGGGTTATACATTGCATATACACTGGGTTATGCCTAGTGTAGGGCCTGAGGGGGCGGAGCATGACACAGAATACAAAACAAACCTATATAGAAGTCATATAGGCAAACAGGATACAATGACTTTGTCATAATATGTTTTCAAATTTTGTCAAAATAATTTTATATATCAAAATTTCCATTTCGGATGATGATGATGTAAGACTAATTTCATACTTGTGTTATTGCTGCAATGAGAAGGAGAATGGTGCATGACAAAACAATATTTCAAGCGTTTCAGCTATTCTGAATTCATTTCTAAGACAAGAACAGTCTTGATCTTTACAGGTGATGATTGGAATCACTATGGCAAATGATCAACTCTCCCAGCTCGAAAAAAAAAAATGTCATAAGCTAAAAATATCAGAATCCTTCCGCTACAACTATAATGATACCTAGGCTCTACATTTCTTGCAATTAAAGTACAAACGTAGCAGAGCTGAATTTATACGGTTTCTTCTATTCATTGTGAGAACTTTGTGTTGAGTTAAAGCGACTGTCCAGTCGGAAAAAAACACTTGATGTCAGGGCTGAATATATCCACCGGAAAAAAAATCTGAATAGGGATTTACGTGATGTCACATGAATATAGATACGGCAATCGGAAAATAAATTAAAATGTAAGTATATTGCAAAGTACGCTGTATTGACATGTTAAAGTGTTCAGAGGATAGCACGGATGACCTTGAAAACCCCTTTAAGATCATCATTTCGGTGATTGGCCCCGTTTCTCTTGTCGCCGGTCATCCTCCTCTTCTTTTCCATTTAACTTTTTTAAGCATTACTGCCTCTTTGCAGTTTGCTGAGAACTTTATTTAATACGCTGCTGTATTTATTGTTGAAAGTTATAGTAATTAGCAAGCTGTATGCTGATAGGGAGCTGAGCCGTAAAATATCTATATAATAATTACTGAATAATTCATAGAAGGAAGGATGCTTTGGAAGAGACTACATGCTGCTATATCATCCTATAAAACCACATCCTACATGTTATTTTCCTTTATATAAAAGGGAACAACATTGTTCTTGATGCTGTGTGTGTATATATATATATATGTTCTTTTTTAGGAAAAAGTATTGGTTTATTTCATAAAACCATAAAAAAAAAACATAGCAAGAGATACCGGAGCATCAGGGACAGATTTGCCTATAAGCAGAGTAGGACTGTGGAAAGTCAGAGGGGAAGGGCATCTGTTTAAGGGGGGATTCACACGAGCGTGTATTCGGTCCGTGCGGGCCGCGTGGTTTTCACGCGGCACGCATGGACCAATACAAGTCTATGGGGCAATACAGACAGTCCGTGCTTTTTGCGCAGCGTTTGTCTGCTGCGCCAAAAGCGCGACAGGTTCAATAACTCTGCGTATTTCGCGCATCACGCACCCATTGAAGTCAATGGGTGCGTGAAAACCACGCAGGTTGCACGGAAGCACTTCCGTGCGAACCAACTGAAACAGCGCACCAGCTGTCAAAAGGATGAATGTAAACAGAAAAGCACCACGTGCTTTTCTGTTTCCGAACATCCAAACGGATTGTCTTTGCGATGAGCGAAGCCGGACAAGCGAACCGAACTTCACCGGGTTCGGCCGAACTCGTTTTGGCCGAACCCGGCAAAAAAATTATCGGTACGCGACGTCAGGAGATAGTCACTGTCCATGGTGCTGAAAGAGTTAAACTGTTTCAGCACCATGGACAGTGACTTCCGATCCCAATATACATGAACCTGTAGAAAAAAAAAAACGAAGTTCTGACTTACCGCTAACTCCCGGCGTCTTCCTCCAGTCTGACCTCCCGGGATGACAATTCAGTCCAAGTGACAGCTCCAGCCAATCACAGGCCAAGCACAGGCTGCAGCGGTCACATGGACTGGCGCGTCATCCAGGGAGGTGGGGCCCGATGTCGAGAGGCGCGTCACCAAGGACGCGTCACCAAGGACGCGTCACCAAGGCAACGGCCGGGAAGTTCTCGGTAAGTACGAACTTTTTCTTTTTTTTCAACAGGTTTTTCGATATTGTGTTCGGCATTCACTGTCGAGGGTGCTGAAAGAGTTAGCTCTTTCAGCACCTTGGACAGTGACGGGCGTCGACTAGCCTCATCTCTATGATGGCGGCTGCGCGAAAATCACGCAGCCGCGCATCATACACGGATGACACACGCAGCTGTCAAATGGTTTTTGCATGCGCAAAACGCTGCGTTGTTTGCGCGCGCAAAAACGCAACGTCCGTCTGTATCTCCCCTAAGGGCAATTGTACATATAAATACATCGAACGGTGTGTGTTCATATGTAAAGGATGTATATTTATATAGTTAATTGTGCGCATATGGTCACAGTGCTGTGGGACTGAGGGTAGGACACCCGGGGAGGACACCCGGGGACGACGACGACAAGGGAAGCGGCAGACGGTGCTAGGTGTTGTGAGAAGTGCACTGTTCTGCTTTATAATGTAAGTTAAACGGCTGTAACCTTTTATTTGTTGGGCTAGTGACTTGATTTTTGCAATGTTTTTTCAATGATTAATGCAGGTTTCTTTTCTTATCATTTTTATACACATCATTTTTTATTTCATAGCATTTTTAGGCTTGGGCTACATTCACAGTGAAAAAAAAATGGCCATTAAAAACTGATCAACTGTCAGTTTTTTCATGGCCGTTTTGCGTCAGTGTCTCTAAATATTCATCCATTTCCAGTCTGTCTGTCCATTTTGTAATGGCCGTTTGACAGCCCAAAGTAGATGATGCCACACAGCCCCCTGTAGATGCCACACAGCCCCCTGTAGAAGATGCTACACAGCCCCCCTCTAGATAATGCCACACAGCCCCCTGTAGATGATGCTACACAGTCCCCCTGTAGATTATGCCACACAGCCCCCAGTAGATAATGCCACACAGCCCCCCTATCAGTGGCGTAACTACCGCCGTAGCAGCAGTAGCGGCTGCTACGGGGCCCGTGGCATGAGGGGGCCCGTGTCGCCCGCCGGCACGGGCCCCCACCATGGCCGCATGCTCTGCTAGCAGCCGCTATGGCTGCTACAGCGGGACGCCACTGAACACTACGGCAGAGCAGGGAGGTATCTCCCCGCTCTGCCATTAAACAAAAGACATGTATCCCCTATCCACAGGATAGGGGATACATGTGTGATCGCTGGCATTGATAGGGAGAACGGGGGACTGAAAGTCCCCTGCAGTTCTCCATCACAAACCTCGGACTTCCGGGGTCTGTGTCGGCAGCTCCGTAGAAATGAATGGAGCGCCGGTCGCGCTTGTGCGCATGCGTGACCAGCGCTCCTTTCATTTTTAGTGAGCTGCGCAGACGCCGGAAGTCAGAGGTTAGTCATGGAGAACTTCAGGGGACTTTCAGTCCCCCGTTCTCCTTATCGCTGCCAGCGATCACACATGTATCCCCTGTCCTGTGGATAGGGGATACATGTCTTTTGCCGGACACGCTGTAGGTCGCATTTTTTTGGGAGGGGGAACGCTGTATGGCGTTCCCTACAGGGGGGGGACGCACGCTGTATGGCGTTCCCTACAGGGGGGGTGCTGTATGGCGTTCCCTACAGGGGGGTGCTGTATGGCGTTCCCTACAGGGGGGGCGCTGTATGGCGTTCCCTACAGGGGGGGGGGCTCTGTATGGCGTTCCCTACAGGGGTGGCGCTGTATGGCGTTCCCTACAGGGGGGGGGGCACTGTATGGCGTTCCCTACAGGGGGGGCTCTGTATGGCGTTCCCTACAGGGGGGGCGCTGTATGGCGTTCCCTACAGGGGGGGGCTCTGTATGGCGTTCTGTACAGGGGGGGCTGTATGCCATACAGCCCCCCCTGTAGGGAACGCCATACAGCCCCCCCTGTAGGGAACGCCATACAGCCCCCCCTGTAGGGAACGCCATACAGCCCCCCTGTAGGGAATGCCATACAGTGCCCCCCCTGTAGGGAACGCCATACAGCCCCCCTCTAGGGAACGCCATACAGACCCCCATGTAGATAACGCCATACAGACCCCCCCTGTAGATAACGCCATACAGTCCCCCCTGTAGATAACACCATACAGTCCCCCTGTAGATAACGCCATACAGTCCCCCTGTAGATAACGCCATACAGTCCCCCTGTAGATAACGCCATACAGCCCCCCTGTAGAGAACGCCATACAGACCCCCCCTGTAGATAACGCAATGCAGCCTCCCTGTAGATAACGCCATACAGCCCCTTGTAGATAACACCATACAGACCCCCCTGTAGATATCTACAAAGGGGGCTGTATGGCGTTATCTACATGGGGGTCTGTATGGCGTTATCTACAGGGTCTGTATGGCGTTATCTACAGGGGGCTGTATGGCGTTATCTACAGGGGGCTGTATGGCATTATCTACAGGGGGGGCTGTAAAAAAGGCACTATCTACAAGGGGGGGGGGGTTGTGTGACACCCAGGGGAGGGGGGGCCCCAGTCAAAAGTTTGCTATGGGGGCCAGTCTTTCCTAGTTACGCCCCTGTCCCCTATATATGATGCCACACAGCCTCCATGTAGATGATGTCACACAGCCCGCTGTAGAGGATGCCACACAGCCTCCCTGTAGATGATGCTTCACAGCCCCCTGTAGATGATGCCACACAGCCTCCCTGTAGATTATGTCACACAGCCTCCCTGTAGATGATGCCACACAGCCTCACTGTAGATGATGCCACACAGCCTCCCTGTAGATGATGCCACACAGCCTCCCTGTAGATGATGACACACAGCCTCCCTGTAGATGTTGCCACACAGCCTCACTGTAGATGATGCCACACAGCCCCAATGTAGATGATGCCACACAGCTCCCTGTAGATGATGCTACACAGTCCCCTGTAGATGATGCCACACAGCCCCACTGTAGATGATACCAAACAGCCTCCCAGTAGATGATGCCACACAGCCTCCCTGTAGATGATGCCATACAACACCCTGTATATGATGCCAGACAGCCTCCCTGTAGATGGTGCCACACAGCCTCCCTGTATATGATGCCACACAGCCTCTCTGTATATGATGCCACACAGCCTCACTGTAGATGATGCCACACAGCCTCCCTGTAGATGATGCTACACACTTCCCTGTATATGATGCCACACAGCCTCCCTGTATATGATGCCACACAGCCTCACTGTATATGATGCCACACAGTCTCCGTGTAGATGATGCCACACACATCCCTATATATGATGCCACACACCTCCCTGTATATGATGCCACACAGCCTCCCTGTATATGATGCCACACAGCCTCACTGTAGATGATGCCACACAGCCTCCCTTTAGATGATGTCACACAGCCTCCCTGTAGATGATGCCACACAGCCTCACTGTAGATGATGCCACACAGCCTCCCTGTAGATGATGCCACACAGTCTCCCTGTAGATGATGCCACACAGCCCGACATTATTAAACATTCGGGTAAATGCCCTACACACTCACCGATGCAGCGCCGTTTTCTTCAGGTGTGGTCTCTTGTCTTCACGTGGGGTCTCTCGTCTTCACGGGATCTGTGAAGGCGGCGCGATTACATAATCGCGTAGCCTTCGCAGAATCGGGGAAGACTAGAGACCACACCTGAAGAAGATGGCGCTGCATCGGTGAGAGTGTAGGGCATTCAGCGTCATCGCCCTGCCGATAGCCATAAGGGAACCCATAGTTCCCTTGCCTCTTGAATCCCCATGTCACAGATCCAATTTTAACAGTTGTTACATGTATTGACGGCCGTAAAAATGGATCCAATGAATTCTATGGGGGCCGTCTGGCCATGAAAACGGGCAAATATAGGATATGCCCTATTTTTTGACGGCCAATTTTCTTGGGCCGTTAAAAAAACAGCCGTGTGAATACACCCATAGAACATCATTATTCTTAAAATGGCCGTGTGACATCAATTCAAAAAACTACCGTCACACGGACGCTTTTAACTGTCGTGTGAATGTAGCCTTCTAGTGTGAAAAAAAATGTAAAAAAATATATATGCTTAGTTTTAGGTAATTTTTTTCTTGGTAATAATATACATAGTGTTACCCTACAATAGACTTTTTATTTGTGATCGTCATTGTCTACCATAAATTTTGATATATTATGTTACTATTTTAGGGTAATTGGGTCAGGGCTAGCGTTACGACAATGATCGGCAGGGGGTGCGTTTTAGGGGGGCGTATTTTATGTGTAATTTGTAAATATTTTAGTTTTTTTCTTTACTTTTATTTGTTTATTATTATGACCTGTGCCTCAAAGGTCAGCAAAGACGATTGGGCGACTTTATTATTATTATTATTATTATTATTATTATTATTATTATTATATCATTTTATTTATTTTTCACTATACTATTCCACTGTAACAGCCCCAGTCGACTACGGTATTCATCCCGTCAAAACGACGGAACCCTTGCACCAAAGCGACAAACTGGCACCTGATCCATCACCATTGAAATCAATGGTGATGGAAACGGAAACCTTTGGTTTCAGTTTGTGTCAGTCAGGGTTCCGTTCCGACGGAAAGTTCAGACGGAACGTCGGAACGGAGCCCTGACGCAGATGTGAACAAAGCCTTACAGGGGAAATCAGCCTTGTTATTGTGACTATTGTTACTGTTAGGACTGTGCTGGGTCTAGTTAGATCTAGCAGCAGCCATCTACTACAGGCATCCTGGCGATCATGTGACCAGTAGCTGCCGCTGCCATTATTCTATACACATCACTCATTGAGGTCTGTGTACATGAGTACAGAGAAGACAGAAGTGGTAAAAACTACTTCTGTCTTCTCTCCAGGGAAAGTTTCTGACTGCCAGGCACCTGACTTTAGCTGCTCAATCGCTCGGCCGGCAAGCATAAACCTGTGCCATGTATATACAGTGGGTGGTCCTCAACCGGTTGACTTGACTTTTAACGCGCTTAATGCGCAGTGGCAAGAAATTAACTTTTTCAATGGTTTTCAATGGCTTCAGTGATCATTTCTCATGCTACAGCAAGTTATCAAAATCAAGATAAGGATTGCTACATCTGTATATGACTTAAAGAGGCTCTGTCACCAGATTCTCAAATCCCTCTCTCCTATTGCATGTGATCGGCGCTGCAATGTAGATAACAGTAAAGTTTTTTTTTGGTTTTTTTTAAACGTTAATTTTTGGCCAAGTTATGGGCTATTTTATATATATATATATATATATGCAAATGAGCTTTGAAATGGACAACTGGGCGTGTTTTTTTTCGTATGTCCAACTGGGCGTGTATTGTGTTTTTAACTGGGCGTGTTTACGTGTATGACGCTGACCAATCAGTGACCAGTCAGAATCATACACTCATCTCCATTCATTTACACAGCAGCGATGTGCAGCCACATACACAGACATTAATGTTAATCAAGTGTCCTGATAATGAATACACATGAAATCCAGCCTGGACGTCATGTGTATTCAGAATCCTGACACTTCTGAATCTTTTCTGTGAGATTCCAGGAAGCCACGCGTAATCTCGCGAGATTACGAGGTAAACGAGATTATGTTTCCCTTGCTGTAAATCTCACAGAAAAGATTCAGAAGTGTCAGTATTCTGAGTACACATGACGTCCAGGCTGGAGGTCATGTGTATTCATTATCAGGACACTTGTGTATGTGGCTGCACATCGTTCTAGTAAGAACACTATGTGCTGTGTAAATGAATGGAGATGAGTGTATGATGCTGACTGGTCACTAATTGGTCAGCGTCATACACGTAAACACGCCCATTTAAAAACACAATACACGCCCAGTTGGACATACGAAAAAAAACACGCCCAGTTGTCCATTTCAAAGACCATTTGCATATATATTAAATAGCTCATAACTTGGCCAAAAATGAACGTTTAAAAAAAAACAAAAAACTTTACTGTTATCTACATTGCAGCGCCGATCACATGCAATAGGAGATAGGGATTTGAGAATCTGGTGACAGAGCCTCTTTAAGGTGCGGCCTACTTGATTGGCGGAGACTAAAGTGTCAGACAATCTGAGCCTTGAATTCATTCTAAACCAAAACTATGTGAAGGCTGTGTCTACCGTTGCAATTATTTAAGTATTGCTACAATGCATATAAAATAAAACATTAGGGAACTTTGCAAATATCCTACCGTTTTATGTCCACAGCTGCTATGCAGACCTATGTGCCCTATGGTTACCGATCCCTATGTAAACAAACACGGTGTGTCATCTGATTCAGCAGTCATGTGATACTCCCTTCCATCTGCCTGATGTACATTGGAAAGAAGTTGGAGGCAGAGGAGTAACACTTGAGACTACACAGGAGACAAAGTTGTGTTTTTTTTTTATTTTAGGTGCATTTCAACTAAAAAAATGGTCACATTAAAAGGTATGTAGAGGACATTGGGATTTTTTTTTTGTTGCCCAAAGAATCCATAGTCGTTAGACAAGTTATTTTTATGATGCACTTTAAGACGAACATAGCCTTTTATTTGTATACATTATACATTTTATATATATATATATATATATATATATATATATATATATATATATATAGTTTTACGTTTAATTTTTTTTTATAAAATTACATACATTTTTACTAATTAACATTTTTGTATTCAGTTCCATAATGAACATGCTGAATGATTTTTTTTGGTTCCATTGATGTCTTAACCGTTAATTAAAACAATTGTTTATGTTTTATAGATTTAATTGTTAGTATTGAAGTATTTTTATCTTATATATAAATGTATACAATATTATTCAAACTACAGTAAAAAAATTTAAAATATTAAAAAGATTAAAACAAAAACATTTCCTGCTGTGTTATAATATTATACAACAATTTTTTTCTTTTTAGCATTACTTAAAAAGAATAATGCAATTAATAATAAATAAAAATGAATAATTAATTAATACTATTAAATGTACAGTTGATAAAACTACAATATTCCCGCCATTACTACTGTATTTCCTGCTGTTACATATGAACAGCCATGGATTAACCTGACAGCATTCCCTTAAATGTGAGCAAATTAGTCACTTGAGCTTAAAAAAAAAAAAAAAAAAAAAAAAATATATATATATATATATATCACATAGAGACCATCTTAGCTCGCTATTTTAACATTAAAACAATTACCAGAAAAGGCCTAGATTATTTCACATTAAATATAAGGGGAAAATGCCATAGGGCCTCTATCACTTACAATACACTATGTATAAAAGAAATGTAACAAGGTGTTAGAAAAAACAAATAAAACCAAAAAGTTAACTTTTTACTTAATAAATAAAAAAGAATATAATATAATGTACTCTGTATATTAAATATCTACACACATATATATATTGTAGTGACAGGTATAGGGAAACAGACAAGTGAGCCCTAATCTACCCGCCACTCAGTCCCTGTCTACTTGCAACGACCCGCCCTAGGCGACGGGGTACAACTGGGTGACGGTCCCTACACTCAGTAAGTGCACGACAGACAACCAGACAAGGAAACACAGAACAAAGGGAAATGGGGCAGTTGCCCACGGCAACACCGTGAGCAACAAGAGTAGTAAACGAGCCGAGTCAAAGCAGGAGATTACGAGGTGCCAAACGCAGTGCAGGAGAGTAGTCAGTAAGCCAGGGTCAATACGAAGCAGGGACAAGTAGTTCAAGAAGCTGCAGCAGGGCCAGGAAACCAACAGAGAAGAATCACAAGCAAGGAGGAACAGGAAAGGCAGGTATAAATAGACAGAGGGCGGGAGCTAGCTCCGTCTGGTCAGGCTGCGATAGGCTCTCCCACTCCTAAGCCTGCCATCCTGAGTGGTGGAAGATGGAGTCAGTCTCACAGACATAGAAGCAGGTGCAGACTGATTACCTATGGGCGTGGATACAGAAGCTGTGCCTGGCAGATCCTTAACATATATATATATATATATATATATATATATACACTTCATTTTGTTCATATCTATCTATCTATCTATCTATCTAGATCCAAAAATCAGGCAGCACTCCAAGGTATAAGCAAAGTAGAAAAAGGTGCTTTATTGGTCCATAGAACACACCCTGACCTGGGCGGGCTGGTGCCCACATACGATTAGAAAGGCTGTGCGGCTGACATTCTGTTTTGGAATATCTATCTATCTATCTATCTATCTATCTATCTATCTATCTATCTATCTATCTATCTATCTATCTATCTATCTATCTATCTATCTATCTATCTATCTATCTATCTATCTATCTATCTATCTATCTATCTATCTCTTGCATGGACTGAACAATTCCTCTGAAGATGTCCTGTGGTATTTGGCCCTAAGACGTTAGCAGCAGATCTTTCAGTGGAGTTTTCCGAGTTATTCCAAAAAGTTGCAGGGGTGGGAGGGATGCATTAAAAAAAAGAGCCCTTAATCCCCGACCTTTCAGTGATACTTCCCCGGTCCCCCCGTATACCCACAAGATCACTGCACCCAATCACTAGCCTCAATGATCCCGTGCTATATACGCACTAAGACCAGTGATTGGCTGTAGTGATCATGTTGGTATAGAAGCATATCATCGCTGCAGCTGCGTCAATAAAATAGGGTCAGGGTGGAACGGAGCCGTTCCTGTAGCAGTCTATATGGAGTTGTATATGTAAGCACACAATGCCTCCTGCATTTACAGATATAATCCCTGAGATCTTTGCTTGAGAGTATATATTAAAAAGTTTCTGCACATCTAGTTCTCTTTTAGTTTCGATCCATTTGTTTAAAGTAAAAAAAATCTCTATAAGTGCGAAGTTTGTAATTAAAAAGTTGAATACAAATGTATACATGAGGGAATTCTCTCAGGGGCCCCTACTGGATGTATGTCTGCTGCGGGAACAATTAGATTTGGGAGAATTATGGCTCAGCATTTCTGTAATATAGAAGACAAGATCTTACACTTAACAATTGATAACCATATGAATTTCTCCAACTGTATTGTTGCATTAAAGCCATATTAAAACATATTTTGTATGCTATGTATGGTAATGTGATGCATAATGAAAATGTACGAGGTAAAGAAAGTATTCTTATCCTTTACATCATGTACGACCTGTACCACAAATGTGTTTGCTATGTAAATGTAAGATAAATGACACTGGTAAGATGCTCAAAATCAGGAACGGGAATATTGAAATATAAACGGAAATATACAGAATATCATTATTGTGTTCAGATTGTATTTTCAGAGAGGGCAAGATAAAGTAGATGAAATTGACCTGAAATGCTTGGAGACACAGCTGGAGAACTGGTAATATCATACATTTCAGAATTGTCATCATTGTCTCAATGCCGAGTAAAACTAAAGGGAAAATAGCTATGTTAAAGTTTGTGGAACTTCTATAAAACTCATCAATTCAGGAGAAGGTATTCATTTATTATATACGATGAATAATTTCACCGCTTTATAGGGGTTATTTGGGCTTGAAAACCCATTTATGAGACACTATTTAAGAGTTCTGAGTTATTAGATGCGGGATCCAGTGTGGCTACAAAGAGCTCTGGAGGACCCGACACATCTGTGCATTACATGGATATACATTGATTTCAATGAGAACTGTGCAATACTTCATTTCCCCTGTGGTGGCACTGCAGGGAAATTAAACACTTGCTGACGGGTTCCTTGAAAGTTTATAGCTGAACAATGGCAGTCCCAGCGGTGAGACACTCTTTCATCAGTTTCTCTCTAATTAATAATTTTCGAACAACAGTATTTGCTAAGCAGAAGTCTAAATAGTAATAGAATATGCCCCCTTTGCGTGATAACTTCAGATCTCCATGTTCATATCATGTCATGCACGTATCCAGTTTATTTATTGAAACTGGAATCCCACTTTAAGCCAAAATTCATGACATTGACATCTATACAGCATTTAAAGTGTAACTAAACTTTTAACCCCTTAACGACATGCCACGTATAGACACCTCACTGCAACGGGTGATTGTACGGATCACTTTGATTCTGCTCGATTAACATCTTGGATGCCGCGGTCGCGAACATGGCATCTAGAGCGTTAGAATGAGTGGGGCGGCCCCCTCTGACGTGCCATGGTCGTCATGGCAGCCTGGGGGCCCTAATGAAGGCCCACAGGTCCGCCATCTTTGTACTCCTATGGAGCCCTGTCTCCGGCAGGGCTTCGTAGGAGACTGTAGGAATCCGGATATACTGCAATACATTAGTATTGCAGTATATTATGTAAGCGATCCAATGATCGCTAGTTCAAGTCCGCTAGGGACTAAAAGAAATAAAAAAACAATAAATTTTTATTTATTTTTTTTAAAATTTTTTATTCAAAGATCAAAAAGAAAACTTTTTGTTATTTTTTTTCCTAAAGTAATGTTAGAAAAAAGAAAAGTTAACATAACTGGTATCGCCGTGTCTGTAAAAGTTCAAACTATTACAATATAACAATATTTAACCCGCTAGGCGAACGCCGTAGAGAAAAGAAAATCAAAACGCCCAAATTGCTGTTTTTTTTGTCAACTTAGCTCCCCAAAAATTTTTTAATAAAAAGTGATCAAGAAGTTGCATGTACCCCAAAATGCTACCAGTAAAAACTACAGCCTGCCCGCAAAAAATAAGCCCTCATATCGCTCAATCGACAGAAAAATAAAAAACTTATGTTTTCTAGTACATTATGTGGTATGTACATTAAATGGTGGCATGAAAAACTAAAACTTGTCCTGCAAAAAACAAGCCCTCATAGGCTATGTCGACGAAAACAAAAATGAAAAAAATGAAAAATGGCCATGTCATGGGTTAAACTTTTGACATGTCATTGTGACATTTCAGAAGTTTTGATCGGTGCAGGCCCCTAGCACTGAGACAACAAAGCGGCAGAAATGAGAGATGTGCCGCTTCATTTCTGACTGGCTTTCTTCAAGGCAGTGTACAGGCTCAATAGAAAGTCTGAGTCTGTACACCACTCGTTTGGCTTTCTGAGTAAAGCCGATCGGAACGAAGCAGCACAGCACTCACCCGAGCACAACTGCGGCTTCGTTTTAGCGATCGGTGGGGATCACAGTACTCTGAACCCCACCGATCAAAACTTCTGACATGCCACTTTGACACGCCAACGTTTTTTAAAAGTTTAGTTACCCTTTAAGTCCAGTTATTTTTAGACCGCCATTCTTGACATGCAGCCCATAGATCTTCCATCGGAACCAGCTTTGTAAAGTCTTTCTACAAGATCTTTAATAACGAGACTTTTTATTTAAGAATGGGTAAAATATTCCATAAGTCTGAAATCTGAACTCTCAAAGAAAACAATAACATTGACATTTTTTCATTGTATTTGGAGAACAGCAGATGATTGTGTGAGTGGGTCTAGTGATTTGCATTAAGTCCCACAATATTACGGACAATAAACACTAAATACAACCATTAGACGGATATTCATGCAGGTTTGTCAAGAAAGAAAATGACTTTATTTTTCTGGGAAGGATGCTGTGTTTCTGGTAAATATAATAGTTGCTTGCTGCTGTCACCGGCTCCAGGCACCCTACTTTTAGCGCATCTGTTCTCAGCATGCCGATATTTTACAGTTCAACTAATCAGAAATACAGTTATTTTTCTCTCGAAAATCATTTTACATCCCTAAAAGAAGCTATTCCAAAAATGTAATGTGGAAAATTGCTGAGCAGCATGACAGCGTGTATTCAACAGGAGGCCTGAGAATTACTTTTCTTGGGCTATTAAGCAGTCTATGGACTGCTTAGTGTAAAGGCCCTGTGTGTATGTGTATATATATATATATATATATATATATATATAGAACAAAGCAGAGCAAAAGCAGCACCATTTCTTCCAGTACAGGGTGCACAAGTACCTGTTCAGACACACGACCAGTGTCTCACATTAACAACAAAATCCAATACACAGGACAGCACTCCAAGATCAGTGAAAGAAATGGATCTTTAATCACCACATGCAACGTTTCAGCCCAACTCCATGGGGCCCTTCTCAAGGCTTGAGAAAGGCCCCATGGAGTTGGGCTGAAACGTTGCATGTGGTGATTAACCCCTTGAGTACCCAGCTCATTTTGGCCTTGAGGACCAGACCCATTTTTTCAAATCTGACATGTATCACTTTATGTGGTAATAACTCCGGAATGCTTTTACCTATCCAATTGATTCTGAGATTGTTTTCTCGTGACATATTGTACTTTAGTTTAGTGCAAAAATTTGGTCGATAAATTCATTGCTTATTTGTGAAAAACACCAACATTTAGCGAAAATATGAAGAAATTATGATTTTTCCAATTTTCAATGCATCTGCTTGTAAAACAGATTGTAATACCACACAAAATAGTTACCAATTAACATCTCCCATATGTCTACTTTATGTTTGCATAGTTTTTTGAACATCCTTTTATTTTTCTATGACCTCACAAGGCTTAGAACTTTAGCAGCAATTTCTCATATTTTTAAGAAAATTTCAAAAAGCTATTTTTTCAGGGACGAGTTCAGTTCTGAAGTGGTTTTGAGTGCCTTATATATTAGAAAACCCCATAAAACACCCCATTTTGAAAACTGCACCCGTCAAAGTATCCAAAACAGCATTCAGAAAGTGTTTCAACGATTTAGGCGTTTTACAGGAATTGAAGGAAAGTAGAGCTGAAATTTTCAAATTTCATTTTTTTTTTACAAAATTCATATGTAATACATTTTCTTCTGTACCACAGAAGGTTTTACCTGAGAAACGCAACTCAATATTTATTGCCCAGATTCTGCAGTTTTTAGAAATATCCCACATGTGGCCCTAGTGCGCTAATGGACTGAAACACAGGCCTCAGAAGCAAAGGAGCACCTCTTGGATTTTGGGGCCTCCTTTTTTCAGAATATATTTAGGCACCATGTCAGGTTTGAAGAGGTCTTGTGGTGCCAAAACAGTGGAAACCCCCAAAAGTGACCCCCATTTTTTAAACTACACCCCTCAGGGAATTTATCTAGGGGTATAGTTAGCATTTTGACCCCACAGGTATTTTGCTATATTTTCTGGAGTTAGTCTGTGAAAATGAAAATCTACTTTTTTTCTGGAAAAACGTAAAAATTTCTAATTTTTGCAAGAAATAAAGGAGAGAAAGCACCCCAACATTTGTAAAGCAATTTCTCGCGATTACGGAAATACCCCATATGTGGTAATAAACTGCTGTTTGGACCCACAGCAGGGCTCAGAAGGGAAGGACCCCCATTTGGATTTTGGAGCTCTGATTTTACTGGAATGGTTTTCAGTGCCGTGTCACGTTTGCAACGCCCTGGAGGGACCTAAACAGTGGAATCCCCCCAAAAGTGACCCCATTTTGGAAACTATACCCCTCAAGGAATTTTTCTAGTGGTATAATTAGCATTTTGACCCCACAGGTTTTTTGCTGAATTTATTGGAATTAGTCTGTGAAGATGAAAAGAGACTTTTTTTTGGAAAAAACACAGAATTTTCTAATTTTTATAAGGAATAAAGGAGAAAAAGCACCTCAACATTTGTAAAGCAATTTCTCCTGATTACGGAAATACCCCATTATGTGGTAATAAACTGCTGTTTGGACCCACGGCAGGGCTCAGAAGGGACGGAGCACCATTTGGATTTTGCAGCTCAGATTTTTCTGAATTGGTTTCTGGGGGCCATGTCGCATTTGCAGAGTCCCTGAAGTACCAGTACAGTAGAAATTCCCCAGATGTGATCCCAATTTGGAGACTATACCCCTGAAAGAATTAAATTAGAGGTGTAGTGAGCATTTTGAGCCCTCAGGTGTTTTATAGATTTTATTAGAATTGGTCCGTCAAAATGAAAACATTTTTTTTTTCCAATAACCTGTAGCTTTAGCTCAGAATTTTTCATTTCCACAAGGAATACAGGAGAAAAGACACCCCAAAATGTGTTACACAATTTCTCCTGATTACGGAAATACCCCATATGTGGTTGCAAACGGCTATTTGGACATACGGCAAGGGTCTAAACTGAAAAAGTGCAATTTCGTTTTTGGAGTGGAGATTTTACAAAATTTGTTTTTGACGCCATGTTGCATAGCGCTGAGGTACCAGTACAGTGAAAACTCCCGAGAAGTGACCCCATTTAGGAAACTACACCCCTCAAGGAATTCATCTAGAAGTGTAGTGAGCATTTTGACCCCCAAAGGTTTTGCAGAAATTAGTGCACAGTGGATGTTGCAGATTGAAAATTGACATTTTCCACATATTTGCTATTTCAGTGCCCAATGCGTTGGGCCCAGCTTGTACCACTGGAGACATACGCCCCATAAATTGTTAAGCGGTTCTCCAGAGTACGGTAATACCCCATATGTGGTCATAAACCGCTGTTTGGGCACACTGCCAGGCCCAGAAGGAGCGCCATTTGGCTTTTGGAGCGCAGATTTTGCTTGGTAGTAGTTTTGTTTAGTGTTTTACTGGTGTTTCAGTTTATAATGTGGGGGCATATGTAATCTGTGCGGAGTACATCAGGGTATATGTAAGTTGGGCAGAGTACATCAGGGTATATGTAAGCTGGGTGGAGTGTATCAGGGTATATGTAAGCTGTGCGGAGTACATCAGGGTATATGTAAGCTGTGCAGAGTACATCAGGGTATATGTAAGCTGTGCGGAGTACATTAGGGTATATGTAAGCTGGGCGGAGTACATCAGGATATATGTAAGATGCGCGGAGTACATCAGGGTATATGTAAGCTGGGCGGAGTTCATCAGGGTATATGTTTGCTGGGCGGAGTGTATCAGGGTATATGTAATCTGTGTGGAGTACATCAGGGTATATGTAAGATGCGCGAAGTACATCAGGGTATATGTAAGCTGGGCGGAGTTCATCAGGGTATATGTTTGCTGGGCGGAGTGTATCAGGGTATATGTAATCTGTGTGGAGTACATCAGGGTATATGTAAGCTGTGCGGAGTACATCAGGGTATATGTAAGCTGTGCGGAGTACGTTAGGGTATATGTAAGCTGGGCGGAGTACATCAGGGTATATGTAGTCTGTGTGGAGTACATCAGGGTATATGTAAGCTGTGCGGAGTACATCAGGGTATATGTAAGCTGTGCGGAGTACATCAGGGTATATGTAAACTGTGCGGAGTACATCAGGGTATATGTAAGCTGAGCAGAGTACATCAGGGTATATGTAAGCTGGGCGGAGTACATCAGGCTATATGTAAGCTGGGCGGAGTACATCAGGGTATATGTAAGCTGTGCAGAGTACATCAGGGTATATGTAATATGTGAGGAGTACATCAGGGTATATGTAAGCTGGGCGGAGTACATCAGGGTATATGTAATCTGTGCGGAGTACATCAGGGTATATGTAATCGGGCGGAGTACATGAGGGTATATGTAAGCTCTGCGGAGTACATCAGGGTATATGTAAGCTGGGCGGAGTACATCAGGGTATATGTAAGCTGTGCGGAGTACATCAGGGTATATGTAAGCTGTGCGGAGTACATCAGGGTATATGTAAGCTGGGCGGAGTTCATCAGGGTATATGTTTGCTGGGCAGAGTGTATCAGGGTATATGTAAACTGTGCGCAGTACATCAGGGTATATGTAAGCTATGTGGAGTACATCAGGGTATATGTAAGCTGGGCGGAGTTCATCAGGGTATATGTTTGCTGGGCGGAGTGTATCAGGGTATATGTAAACTGTGCGCAGTACATCAGGGTATATGTAAGCTGAGCGGAGTACATCAGGATATATGTAAGCTGGGCGGAGTACATCAGGGTATATGTAAGCTGTGCGGAGTACATCAGGGTATATGTAAGCTGGGCGGAGTACATCAGGGTATATGTAATATGTGAGGAGTACATCAGGGTATATGTAAGCTGGGCGGAGTACATCAGGGTATATGTAATCTGTGCGGAGTACATCAGGGTATATGTAATCTGGGCGGAGTACATCAGGGTATATGTAAGCTCTGCGGAGTACATCAGGGTATATGTAAGCTGGGCGGAGTACATCAGGGTATATGTAAGCTGTGCGGAGTACATCAGGGTATATGTAAGCTGTGCGGAGTACATCAGGGTATATGTAAGCTGGGCGGAGTACATCAGGGTATATGTAAGCTGTGCGGAGTATATCAGGGTATATGTAATCTGTGCGGAGTACATCAGGGTATATGTAAGCTGTGCGGAGTACATCAGGGTATATGTAAGCTGTGCGGAGTACATCAGGGTATATGTAAGCTGTGCGGAGTACATCAGGGTATATGTAATCTGGGCGGAGTATATCAGGGTATATGTAATCTGTGATGAGTACATCAGGGTATATGTAATCTGTGCGGAGTACATCAGGGTATATGTAAGCTGTGCGGAGTACATCAGGGTATATGTAAGCTGGGCGGAGTTCATCAGGGTATATGTTTGCTGGGCGGAGTGTATCAGGGTATATGTAAACTGTGCGCAGTACATCAGGGTATATGTAAGCTGGGCGGAGTGCAACAGGTCATAATAGGATGATGTAATAATGGGGAGAATGAATAATAAAATTAATTATCCCTGGATAGTGACGTACGCTTTGAACCAATCCTTCATGCACAGGCCGGATTATTGGGTGCAGGAGTCGCACTTCTAAAGGGTGTCTGGGGTGTTGCACAAAATATCCGCACTCCAGTATTGCCTAATCTTTGACTTCTTCACTAGCCCCATATGTAGCACAGACCCCAAAATGTCATCGTTTTCGCTGCATTTACAGGGTCTACCAGTGGGGGCTGCAAATTATGACGTGGGGTTTTAGGTGAAGAACTGCTGCACACATAAATTAGTTTGGGCCGTCGTTTTGCATTATTGCGTTCCAAGAGTCAGAACTTTTTATTTTTCCGTTGACGAGCTGTGTGAGCGCTTGATTTTCATGGAACGAGCTGTCGTTTTTATTAGTATCATTTTGGGGTACATGTGATAATTTGATCAGTTTTTATTCCATTTTTTCTGAAGTGAGGAGACCAAAAAACAGAAATTCTTTCACTATTTTTTTTATAATTTTTTACCGGCGTTCTCTGTGCAGTATAAACAACATGTTTGCTTTATTCTGCGGTTTGATACGATTATGGCAATACCAAATTTATATAATTTTTATATGTTTTACTACTTTTACAAAAAAACAAAACTTTTTTCTAAATAAAATGTTTTAGTGTCACCATCTCCTGAGAGCCATAACTTTTTTATTTTTTTGTCGACGGAGCTTTGTGAGGGCTTGTTTTTTGCGTGACACACTGTAGTTTTTATTGGTACCATGTTTGGCTACGCGCGACTTTTTGATCACTTTTTATTCCATTTTTTTGGAAACAACGTGACCAAAAAAGGAAATTCTGGCATTGTTTTTTATGGTATTTTTTTTACGGTGTTCACCATGCGGGATAAATAATATGATATTTTATTAGGTCAGGCCAATACGAACGCAGCGATACCTATTATGTCTAGTTTTTGTCTTTTTTTTCATTTTTTTTCTTATTATAAAGGGCTTGATCAGGGAAAAGGCGATTATTGTTTTTATTACGTAAAACTTGTATTTATTTATTTATCTAAAACTTTTTTTTAACTTTTTTTTCACTTTTTATTTTACACATACTAGAGGACTGGAAGTTCTGATCTTCTGATCCCCTGCACAATACACTGCACTACTTCTGTATGTACTGATGTAGTGCAGTGTATTGTAACTGTCACTTTACAACTGACAGTTGAGCCTATTACGTCCTGCCTTGGGCAGGACCTAATAGGCTCCCGTACCTGGCAACCAGGAAGCCGTTGCTAGGCTTCCTGGTTGCCATTGCAACCATCAGAACCCCGCGATTTTTCGCGGGGGGGGGGGGGCAATAGGGTGCAGAGGGAGCCCCCTCCCTCTGTATCAATCACTTAAATGCCGCTGTCGCTATTGACAGCGGCATTTAAGGGGTTAAACTACAGCGATCGGAGAGGACAGTGATCGCTGTAGTTGCAGTGGGATGTCGGCTGTATATTACAGCCGACATCCGATGAAGATGGAGCGAGCACAGCTCCTGTGCCCGCTTCATCCTCAGGGCGTTACTATACGCCCATTTTCGGGAAGGGGTTAATAAAAATAGTGGGTTTTTTTTACACCGCTTTCTCTGATCTCCTCACGTATCTCACAGAAGTGAGGAGATCAGAGAAAGTGACAGGAGCTTTCTCCTGCAGACGACGTCACAGTCGGCTGTGATTGGTCAGTCTTCAGAGACTGACCAATCACAGCAATCGCCGGCATTGGGGACTGCTAATTGGTCCCCAGGCCGGTAGCAGAGACGGTTAGCTGTCAATGACAGCTGCCGCCGCTGTTCTGTCACTTTGTGATTTCACACAGTGACAGTTTATTCCTGCGCCGTAATAGTACGTCGAAGGTACGCTGGAATAAGCGGCCAGCGACGTACTATTACGGCGAAGGTACGCAAGGGGTTAAAGATCCATTTCTTTCACTGATCTTGGAGTGCTGTCCTGTGTATTGGATTTCGTGTTATATATATAGATAGAATACCAGCTGCGTGCTTCTTCCCTAAATAGTTCTTGCATCATTTGGAGGTGTGCTTTGGGTCATTGTCCTGTTGTAGGATGAAATTGGCTCCAATCAAGCGCTGTCCACAGGGTATGGCATTGCGTTGCAAAATGGAGTGATAGCCTTCCTTATTCAACATCTCTTTTACCTTGTACAAATCTCCCACTTTACCAGCCCCAAAGCAACCCCAGACCATCACATTACCTCCACCATGCTTGACAGATGGCGTCAGGCACTTTTCCAGCATCTTTTCAGTTGTTCTGCGTCTCACAAATGTTCTTCTGAGTGATCCAAACACCTCAAACTTCGATTCGTCTGTCCATAACACTTTTTTCCAATCTTCCTCTGTCCAATGTCTCTGTGCTTTTGCCCATATTAATCTTTTCCTTTTATTAGCAAGTCTCAGATATGGCTTTTTCTTTGCCACTCTGCCCTGAAGGCCAGCATCCCGGAGTCGCCTCTTCACTGTAGACGTTGACACTGGCATTTTGCGGGTACTATTTAATGAAGCTGCCAGTTGAGGACCTGTGAGGCGTCTATGTAAAGGATCTGCCAGACACAGCTTCTGTGTTGACGCCCGTGGGTTATCAGTCTGCACCTGCTCCTATGTCTGTGAGACTGACTCTATCTTCCACCACTCAGGATGGCAGGCTTAGGAGTGGGAGAGCCTATCACAGCCTAACCAGACAGAGCTAGCTCCCGCCCACTGTCTATTTATACCTGCCTTTCCTGTTCCTCCTTTGCCTGTGATTCTGCTCTGCTTGTTTCCTGGCTCTGCTGCTGCTGCTTGAACTACTGATCCTCTGCTTGTTATTGACCTTGGCTTAGTGACCACTCTCCTGCTCAGCGTTTTGTACCTCGTGCACTCCTGGTTTGACTCGGCTCGTTCACTACTCTCGTTGCTCACGGTGTCTCCGTGGGCAGCTGCCCCTTTTCCCTTAGCTTCTGTGCACCCTTGTCTGTTTGTCTGTCGTGCACTTACTGAGCGTAGGGACCGTCGCCCAGTTGTACCCCGTCGCCTAGGACGGGTCGTTGCAAGTAGGCAGGGACTGAGTGGCGGGTAGATTAGGGCTCACCTGTCTGTCTCCCTACCCCGTCATTACAGTCTATTTCTCAAGCTAGAGACTCTAATGTACTTGTCTTGTTGCTCAGTTGTGCAGCGGGGCCTCCCACTTCTCTTTCTACTCTGGTTAGAGCCTGTTTGTGCTGTCCTCTGAAGGGAGTAGTACACACCGTTGTAGGAAATCTTCAGTTTCTTGGCAATTTCTCGCATGGAATAGCCTTCTTTTCTAAGAGCAAGAATAGACTGTCGAGTTTCACATGAAAGCTCTCCTTTTCTAGCCATTTTGAGAGTTTAATCGAACCCACAAATGTAATGCTCCAGATTCTCAACTAGCTCAAAGGAAGGTCAGTTTTATATCTCCTCTAAACAGCAAAACTGTTTACAGCGGTGCTAACATAATTGCACAAGGGTTTTCAAGTGTTTTCTAATCATCCATTAGAATTCTAACACAGTTAGCAAACACAATGTACCATTAGAACACTGGAGTGATGGTTGCTGGAAATGGGCCTCTATACACCTATGTAGATATTGCATTAAAAACCAGACGTTTGCAGCTAGAATAGTCATTTACCACATTAACAATGTATAGAGTGTATTTCTGATTAATTTAATGTTATCTTCATTGAAAAAAATTGTGCTTTTCTTTAAAAAATAAGGAAATTTCTAAGTGACCCTAAACTTTTGAACGGTAGTGTATAAATTCTAGCTCTATATTATTCATGAGCACTTGCTGACTTAAATGATATGTCCAGTTTTGGACACCATTGTAGAGTTTACATATCGCATTTGAGAAAGACCCTCCACTTGTCACGGGTCGAAAAACGTTGCCATTTATTTACTGGATGTTTGACCAATAAAAGAACATATTGATTGAAACTTGGGAGACGTGTGCTGCTGTTCACCACGCTTTTTCTGAAGATTACATTACGTCAGACTGGGCTTGTCTGATTTTACAGCGTGACACCACTCCCGATAACGGGATTTGTGCTGCTTCAAATATTGTATTTTTAGGCTATAGCGTTCTGACAATGATTGGCGGGGCAAACATTTTTGAGGGGGAGGGTGCTTTATGTGTATTTTTTATTTTATTTATTATTAGTATTATTTTTTTATTATTATGTCTGTCCCTAAAGAGGTCAGAAAAGATAATTGGAGACTTTATTATTTCATATTTTTTTACACTATAAGCGCTTATTCAGACATTGAAATCCTGACAGACTTTTTTTTAATGGCACTCACACGGCTGCATGTACTTCTATGGGGCTATTCACACAGCCGTTGTTTTAAGAGACCATGTAAACGACCTGTGAACTAATAGGACATGTCCTATTTTTGTCCGTTTTCATGGATCCCTCCATAGACTCAAGTCAGCAGCCTGCCACTAACGGGATGTTGGTAATTAAGTGACCAGTCACATGATCGCATGGACCAATAGCGCTGCGTACGTGACAACAGAGAAGACATTTTCTCTCAAGGATCCATTGAGCTGCCTCATTGCTCGAATAGTCTTCTTAAGCTTAAGTTTTAAGGACTTGGACCACCCGCCGTATGGTGCTGTATCTGGATAAACACTGAAGGGGACACAGAGGGGCGGGGGTATAGGGAGTACTCAGGTCATGTGCTGTGCTGACGCCAGCCATTTTGGTCGGCTGTCTTAAGGATAGGCCATCAATATTAAAGTCCTGGAAAACCCTTTCCAAATAAAATATTGAGTAACATTACATTACTTACTGTATCTTGTACTGATCCTGAGTCACCGCCTGTGTTATACTCTAGAACTAAAGTCACAAGTCTCTTTGTTGTCATTAGAAACAGTCGACAAGCTTGTCGACAGATACTAATATTACTACTACTACTACTACTACTACTACTACTACTACTACTACTACAAGAACAACAACAACAACAACAACAACAACAACAACAGTTCAGCTATCTATGCAGGGTGCTAGGTGTAAAGTAAAGTTTTTAGCTTTGAATTAAGAATTGGAAAATAGACTATAATACAGGTTCCAAATCAGGGTCAGTAGAAGAAAATAAGGCAATGTGTTTAATTACTTTTTTTATGGAGATCAAACTTAATTTTTTTTTTAAATGTTTGTGCTACTAATAGCGTGAAGAAAATGAAGGACTGATTTCTTTTTTTCATCAGAATTTGGGTGTCTTATATAATAATATTTTTTATTTATACTCTACAATTAGAGAAGCAACAAACAAGAACAATCACGAGAAAAGAGCAAACATCAACAATGAAATAAAGGAGAGAGGTCCCTGTCCACAAGAGCTTACAATGTAAATTAAACGGGTGAAGTGAGGTACATTGTACTTATTCTGTCCATGGGCCCAGCCCTTTGTATTAGCAATGGGGAATATCTTGCTTAACTAGTCACCAAGCCTCCAGTTTCTGAGCCAACACAAACGTAGGAAGTTCTCAACAGAAATTGAGGCGACAGTGTGGAAAGATATCTATGACCAGGGCAGGCTGTGTGTAATAAAGTTATGAAATAAGTCTCCTTGAAGAAATGAGTTTCAAAACTGACTTAAAGTAGGTCTCCACCTTTTATAATCATGTCGTTATTAGGTTCAACATTTAGTGCTGAATAATTGCTTAAATAGTATCTGCACTTTTCCCAAAATCTTTTGACATGTCATAGGTACAGATCAAAAGTTTTGATCGGTGGGTGTTCGGGTGCTGAGACCCCTACTGCGCTGAAACAAAGGTGCAGAAGCACTCGTTGTTAGGCTAAAGATAGCCCACATAGAAGGTCTATGAGGCCGTCTTCCGCCTAAAGAGGAACACTGATTAAAGCTGAAAGTGAAGGGCGCTCATCTGCCACTTCTGCACCTTCGTTTCAGAGACAGTGGATGTCTCAACACCCCGATCCCCACAGATCAAAGTTTTAAGTACAGAATCTCTTTATTATATCATTCTATTAGTCAAGTTTTGTTTTTGTGATGCATTGCTCCAAATTCCCTACATAGACATATAATGAAATGATAAAATCCTGACTTCCTGCAGTTCCTACTAGGAGTAGCTTGCTGCAATGGTGCTCAGGGGTGGACATACAATTTAAAGCTGTGAATGTTAGGAGGGAACCTAATGATATAAGGTGATTAATTCCATAAAATAGGTGCAGCACGAGAAAAGTCCTCAAGATAGAAATAAGGGGAGAACTAAAGTTGTAGGTCTCTGAATGAGTTAAGGGTGTGAGTAGGAGATGAGTGATGCTATATTTGATGGTGCAGCACTGTGGAGATCTTTGTTAAATGAGTGAATCTTAAATGATATATTAGAGGGAAATAAATCAAAATGGTGCTCAGGGTTGGACATTCACTTTAAGGTTGTGAGTGTTAGGAGGGATTCTAATGATATGAGGTAATTAATTCCATAAAACAGGTGCAGCACGGGAGAAGTCCCGAAGATGGGAGTAAGAAAAAGAATGAGAGTTGTAGGTCTTTACGTGAGCTAGGGGCATGAGTAAGAGAAGAGAAGTAGTATATTTGATGGTTAAGCATTGTAGAGAGCTTTGTTGGAATAGTGAATCATAAATGATGTGAGGTTGGTGACAGGGGTTCTACTGTAAAACGGTTTGAAGATATGAAGTCCACATTTTTCCCTCACTTGTATACTTCATTTTGGAGCCTGAAATTTGTATTTTTCTGCTACCCAATAAGAGGAAGGTTTTGTTCTCCAACTGCAGTATTATCTGTATGTAGTTTTCCTTCACATTTGGCACCTAATATTTCCATTTGAAAAATGTTACAGTCATCTACATGTTGCCTTGACTTTTGTAGAAAAATTCAGTCTATCCTTGACAGCCATTGGTTTATTAAACTGAACAAAAGCAAAATATTTCAACATATTATTTTCCTTTACATTGGTACAGAATTGTGATGATTTGCTTATTCCTTATGGAGGTCTCAACATCGTATTTCACTGTGATTGAATGAACATCGTCTATAAAATCCATTTTGAAGCTGGTTCTGGGAATCTGAATGTACGTTTTTGCTCATTATAATGTTATTGTGTACATACTTTCAAGTATTTGGAGAAGTTCTTTGCACACAACTTGTAGGCTGATCTATTAGAATATGAGATATTATTTTATAGAGCTATTTTATCCATAGACAACCTTATAGATGGGAAATACACCAGGCACGCATAAACTCCTAAGTGCAGCGATAGCTATCCTCAACGCTATGATGTTTAAAGTGTAGTTCTGATCAAAAACAAAACAAAAAAAAAAAAAACTGTTTTCAGCCTCATCTATTTACTGCAAATTTTTCCAAAAAGTTTTACTTGAATGCTGTGGTTATGAAGATCCACCACTGTACTTTAATAGACTACAGCTGAAGCCTGTGCTGACCATGACAACATGACAACTGGCATGAACTACCTGGTAAGGCCTCATGCACACAAACGTATTTTTGTCCTCCCGTAAATACTGGCGGAAATACGGGTCACACGTGTTCGACACGTATTGCACCAGTATTTACGGACCCGTGCACGTAAATACGGGTCCGGTGTCACCCGTATTCCACCCGTATTTATGGGCACGTTGTCCTTCTCTCTATCAGTGCAGGATAGAGAGAAGGGACAGCTCTTTCCGCAGAAAAAGTAAAAGAAATTCATACTTACCCGGCCGTTGACTTGGTGACGCGTCCTTCTCTTGACATCCAGTCTGACCTCCCTGGATGGCGCGGCAGTACATGTGACCGCTGCAGCCTGTGATTGGCCTGAGATTGGCGGCAGCGGTCACATGGACTGAAACGTCATCCCGGGAGGCCGGACTGGAGGAAGAAGCAGGGAGAAGCAGGGAGTTCTCGGTAAGTATGAACTTCTATTTTTTTTACAGGTTGATGTATATTGTGATCGGAAGTCACTGTCCAGGGTGCTGAAACAGTTACTTCCGATCGTTTAACTCTTTCAGCACCCTGGACAGTGACTATTTACTGACATCGCCTAGCAACGCTCCCGTAATTACGGGTGCACACACGTAGTCACCCGTAATTACGGGAGCCCCATAGACTTCAATGGGCCTGCCCGTGCCGTAATTACAGGCTGAAATAGGACATGTTCTATATTTTTCAATGGCATGGGCACCTTCCCGTAAGCATACGGGGAGGTACCCGTGGCCAATAGAAGTCCATGGGCCCGTAAAAACGTGCCGTAATTACGGCCCGTAATTACGGGCGTTTTTACGTTCGTGTGCATGGGGCCTTAGAAGCATAGCCGGCCTTAGCTATGTGCGACACGTGCGGTCGCACAGGGCGCCGGCCGCCATGCTGTAAGGGGGGCGCCAGTGGGTACGAGCAGAAGAGAGGAGAAATGTTCCTCCCTCTGCACTGCTGCGTGAAGTGAGCGCTGATTGGAGGAGCAGCAGCAGGTGCTTCTGTCTGCTCAACCAATCGGCACAGCCTGTACTCACACACACTCAGCACCTCACGCAGCTCCTTCCTGCTGTGCTGCTGCCACAGTGAAGACTCCTCCACGGAGCTCCAGAGTCAGGTAAGAAGATCAGCAGCTTTAGCTTAATTTATGTTTATTTATGTGCTGTGTGAGGGAGGGGGAGAGAGGGGGCTTTATGTGATGTGTAACAGGATGTTTTGTTTTTTTAAAAGATCGATTTTGTGGGGGAGGGGAGACTAGGTTAGAGGTACTTTGTGTGTATTTTTTACAGATCGATTTTGTGGGGGAGGGGACATTGCTCTAAGTGCTATAGGAGTGTGGGGGGATTCTTTATACATGTATTTTGTGGGGAGGGGGACTTATGTATAGTTTATTTTGTGGTGTAGGAGCTTATTATGAATCATGGGGGAGGGGAACTTAGCGTTATGTATGGGGAGAAAGGATTCTTTAGGGTACGGCCACACGGAGCGGCCCTCACACTGTCGCAACGCGGTGACCAACAACCGCGCTGGCACTATGTAGGAGCGGCTGTCCAATACCTCGTTAAAGAGGCTCTGTCACCAGATTTTGCAACCCCTATCTGCTATTGCAGCAGATAGGCGCTGCAATGTAGATTACAGTAACGTTTTTATTTTTAAAAAACGAGCATTTTTGGCCAAGTTATGACCATTTTTGTATTTATGCAAATGAGGCTTGCAAAAGTCCAAGTGGGTGTGTTTAAAAGTAAAAGTCCAAGTGGGCGTGTATTATGTGCGTACATCGGGGCGTTTCTACTACTTTTACTAGCTGGGCACCAGAGGCTACAGATGATTCTGCTAACGCCGATGCTGCTGCAGAATCAACTGTAGCCTCTGGTGCCGATGTGTCCTCGCTCGTCTGACACGATGCAGGACCTGTGAGTGACGTCACAGCGTGATCTGGCAGAAGCTGGGCGTTCTGAAGAGAAGTGGATGATACTTCTCGTCAGAACGCCCAGCTAGTAAAAGTAGTAAACACGCCCCGATGTACGCACATAATACACGCCCACTTGGACTTTTACTTTTAAACACACCCACTTGGACTTTTGCAAGCCTCATTTGCATAACTACAAAAATGGTCATAACTTGGCCAAAAATGCTCGTTTTTTAAAAATAAAAACGTTACTGTAATCTACATTGCAGCGCCTATCTGCTGCAATATCAGATAGGGGTTGCAAAATCTGGTGACAGAGCCTCTTTAAGGGGTATTCCGGTTACACTCGCGTGCGCACTGCCGCTCCATTCATTCTCTATGGGAGCGCCGAAGATAGCCGAGTGCAGTGTTCTGCTTTTTCCGGCGCTCCCATAGAGAATGAATAGGAGGTAAGTTGTTGTAATTTGCAAAATCGTGCGTCCATAAAGGTTATATTAATTCATGACCGTACGTTAACGCTGGTAAACCATCCCTTTATCTGCAAAATCGTGCGGCCATGAATTAATACACCCTTTATGGACGCACGATTTTGCAAATTACAACAACTTACCTCCTATTCATTCTCTATGGGAGCGCCGGAAAAAGCAGAACACTGCACTCGGCTATCTTCGGCGCTCCCATAGAGAATGAATGGAGCGGCAGTGCGCATGCGAATGTAACCGGAATACCCCTTAACGAGGTATTGGACAGCCGCTCCTACATGGTGCCGGCGTGGTTGTTAGCTGCGTTGCGACCGTGTCAGGGCCGCTCTGTGTGGCCTTACCCTTAGGCTGGATTCACACGAGCGTGTGCCTTTTGCGCACGAAAAAAACGCGGCGTTTTGCCTGCGCAAAATGCATTTGACAGCTGCGTGTGTCAGCCCCGTATGATGCGCAGCTGTGTGATTTTCGCGCAGCCGCCATCATTATGACACTCCATTTGGATGTTTGTAGCATGTGGTGCTTTTCTGTTTTCATTCATCCTTTTCACAGCTGTTGCGCGAATCACGCTGTTCGCATGGAAGTGCTTCCGTGTGGCATGCGTGGTTTTCACGCACCCATTGACTTCAATGGGTGCGTGATGCGCGAAAAACGCTCAAAGAACGGACATGTCGTGACTTTTACGCAGAGGACCAACGCTGCGTAAAAATCACGCACATGTCTGCACGGCCCCATACACTAATATAGGTCCGTGCGACGCGCGTGAAAATCACGCGCGTTGCACGGACGTATATCCCATTCGTCTGAATAAGCCCTTAGAGATAATATTTGTGGGGGAGAACAACTTGATTATAAGGGTAGGAACACACAGGGCGGATTCGTAAAACTACACAGTGTATACGTCCTGAGAACCGCAGGGAATTTCACCTGAAAAACAGCACCAAATTTTGGTGCAGTTTTTTTGGCAGAAAGACTGCAGAAATAAATTTTAAAAAAAAGCTAATACTCCCGGCCATAGTCCCTCTCTCTCTGAGCGTAGCCCGGCCTCCTGCGATGACGCTGTAGTCCATGTGACCGCTGCAGCCTTTGATTGGCTGCAGCTGTCACATGGGATGCATCGTCATCCCTGGAGGCCGGGCTACACTCAGAACAGAATACGCATCGCTATGACTACGGCCGGGTGTATTACCTTTTTTTCATTGATCTTCTCCTTTGTTAACACTGACCAAATATCATTATAATTGGTCAGAAACTGGCGAATCATGATAATTGGCTAAACTAAATAGGCCTGTAATGGGGGTCTATTCAGGCTTAGTGCCTAGGGCAGCGTGAGTTGTAAATACGGCCCTGCTAAGGAAGCAGATACTATTCAACACTATAGCAGAGCAGGGAGGTATCTCCCTGCTCTGTGATCTACTAGGCTGGTGGTTCCCAGCATGAGGTTCCCATGAGAACCCTCCAGGGGGGCCGCGACACTCTGGACAACTGCCACGGACGTGCTTTCTCTCCTCCTCCTCCTCCTCCTCATAGCGCGAAGTGGATGTGAGGAGGAGGAGGAGATTTTTTTGCAGAACCCCTGTAGATAGCACCCCGGACTAAATGGACAGAGACGTCAGGGGCTTCTCCTGGAGTGGAATCCCCGGTCACAGCGTCTGCAATGCTGAGGACAGGGATTCCGCTTCAGGAGTTAGTTGCCCGATGTCACTGTTCATATATGGACATCAAGCACTCCGTCAAGGAGCGGAATCCCCAGCCACAGGGAGCTACAGTGGCGCTATCTACAGGAAGGGAGTGCTACCTACACGGGGGCTGTGTGGCACTACCTACAAGGGTGTGTGTGGCACTACAAGGGATCTGTGTGGCACTACCTACAAGAGTGTGTGTGGCACTACAAGGGATCTGTGTGGCACTACCTACAAGGGGGCTGTGCGGCAAGGGGGGATTTGTGGCACTACTTACTAGGCATGCACAATGCATCGAAACTTCAATACTGTGCATCCCCAAATGGTTCGAGCCACACCGGTAAGTATAGTAATACATGATGAATGAGAGCGGGGCTGCGGCTGTGTAATACAGCCATTGCCCCGCTCCTGAGTCCTGACAAGAGCGCGCCGCGAGGATGATGCGATGCGGCCAGCGCTGCACTAATGAGCGGAGACACTGAAAACAGAACATGGCGGACATACTGCAAAACACCCCAGTGTTCTGTCTTCGGTGTCTGTCTCATTAGTGCAGCGCCGGCCGCATTACCTCATGCTGACCGCGCGCGCACTTCTGTCAGGAGCGGGGCAATGACTGTATTACACAGCCGCAGCCCCGCTCTATAACGGCGGAGATCACAGAAACCGCTCATCTCCGCCGCTATTCTCCTGAATGCTGCGATCAAAGCTGACTGCAGCATACAGGGGAAAGTGACGAGGTGGGATTACCCTTGGATCGCGTCACAGGGAATTCCTGTGACGCGATTGAGGGCCATACCATATATGGGCAGACAGCCCAGGGTCCATTGAAGGACCCCAGGGCCGTCTTACCATATTTCCTGTTGTTAGGGCATACGTATGTCCTAACAACTGCCTGTGTACTATACATGCACCGGCTAATGTACTGGCATATATCTGATATATGCCAGTATATTAAAGTTTAAAAATAAAGCAAAAACATAAAGTAATGTTAAATTTTCAAAAATACACATACACCTTTTTTTTACAATAAACCTTAAAATAAGTCTCAATACATTAAATATACACACATTCGGTATTGGCGCGGCCGTAATAACCTGCACAACAATTTTTTTGCGTCATTTATGATGTGTACGCTGTAAAAAAAGAATAAAAAAAAACTTTTCACTTATTAATGTGAGGCCCGAGGTGTGATGAATTTAACCTTCATGTGCCTCAAATTAATAGTAATTAACCCCATCATGTACCTCACACATTAACCCATTATGACTGAGAAACATGATGGGGTTAATTACTATTAATTTGAGGCACATGGAGGTTAAATTCATCACACCACGTGCCTCACATCAGAAAATGGAAGAACTTTTTTTTAATTACTGTTTTGCAAAGTATCGTTTTGGTATCGAAATTGCAATACTACACGAAGTATCGGTATCGAAGTCCAAATTCAGGTATCGTGACATCCCTACTACCTACAAAGGGGCTGTGTTGCACGACCAATAGGGGCCTGTGTGGCATGACCTACAGGGGGCTCTGTGGCACGACCTACAGGGGGCTGTGTGGCACGACCTACAAGAGGGCTGTGTGGCACGACCTACAAGGGGGCCTTGTGGCACTACCTACAGGGGGCTGTGTGACACTATCTACAGGGGACTGTGGTACGACCTACAAGGGGGCTGTGTGGCACGACCTACAAGAGGGCTGTGTGGCACGACCTACAAGGGGGCTGTGCAGCAAGGGGGCTGTGTGGCACGACCTACAAGGGGGCTGTGTGGCACGACCTACAAGGGGGCTGTGCAGCAAGGGGGCTGTGTGGCACGACCTACAAGGGGGCTGTGTGGCACGACCTACAAGGGGGCTGTCTGACAATATCTACAGGGGGCTGTGTGGTACTATCTACAGGGGGCATCTGTGAGTGGCGGGCTGATGGTCATTTTACTGTGAGTGGGGGGCTGATGGTAGTTTTACTGTGAGTGGGGGGCTAATGGTCATTTTACTGTGAGTGGACGGGCTAATGGTCATTTTAGGGTATGTTCACACGGCAGCCTCCGTTACGGCTGAAATTACAGAGCTGTTTTCAGGAGAAAACGGCTCCGGAATTTCAGACGTAATGGCATGTGCAGGCGCTTTTCGCTGCGTCCATTACGGACGTAATTGGAGCTGTTTTTCCATGGAGTCAAGGGAAAACGGCTCCAATTACGTCTCAAGAAGTGACAGGCTTTTCTTTGACGCGGGGGCGTCTCTTTTACACGCCGTCTTTTGACAGCGGCGCGTAAAAAAAATGACCGTCGGCACAGAATATCGTAAGACCCATTCAAATGAATGGGCAGATGTTTGCCGACGCTTTTGAGCCGCATTTTTGGACGTAATTCGGGCGTTTTTTTACTGTGATGGGGGGCTGATGGTCTTCAAGTGGTTTCCACCTCTGACCTCCAATTGAAATTAATAGTAGGAAGAAAATAGTTCTGGTGCTCGTTTGGAGATTTTTTTGCTGCGTCTTTTGCATTCGCTTCAACGGCTTAAAAAAAACGCTAAAAAAACCCCATCAAATAACGCTGTCAATTCAAAAGCAGATTTTTTCTGCCTTACAAAAAACGCTGTGTGAACATACGCTAAGAATGTAGTGCTTATTTTAAGCTATTTTCTGTCTTTCTCGAAACAATTTTTGGTAGGGGGGCCCTGAGGAATTATTTTTTTCCAGGGGTGGCTCAAGTCCGAAAAGGTTGGGAAACTCTGTAGCAGGCTACAGAGGCGCCTGCAGCCTATGAGGCGCAGGGACAGGATCCCTGCGCAGTCGGCGTGATGACATCTCTGGATCAAGCCGGCCTACGCAAGGATCCTGTCAGGTGGAGGTGGGGGCAGTATGGTACTTTCTACAAGGGGGAGGTGGGGGCTGTATGTCACTTTCTAGAATGGGGAGGTGGGTGCTGTATGACACTGTCTACAAGGGGGCGGTGGGGGGCACTGTGTACAAGAGAGAGGTGGGGCTGTATGACACTACAAGGGGCAGATGGGGGGCTGTATGGCACTACAAGGGGCAGATGGGGGCTGTATGGTACTGTCTACAAGGAGGAGGTGGGGGATTGTGGCACTGTCTACAGGGAGCACTTTCTACTAGGGGGGCTGTGGGGGCATTATACTCTGTGGAGGACATCATACTGTGTAGGGGCACTACAGGGGGCAATATAATGTGTGTGGCACTTAGGGGGCATAACACTGTGTGGGCACAATTAGAGGACAAAATACTGTGTCCTTGAAGGCGTTATAATATATTACATTATTAAATATTATTATTATACTGTGTGTGGGGCACTAAAGGGGCATTACACTGTGTGGGGGCACTATATAGGGCATTATACTGTGGGGAGGAATTATGCTTTTTTATGGGGCATTTTTTATAATGGCGTGGGGCGCCGAAAGATAATTTCGCACGGGGCGCCATCTACCCTAAGGCCGGCCCTGCTTAGAAGCATAAGGAATACTGCAACTGCAAACCACTGCAGTTGACAGCCCAATGGCTTATGCCAGTATGGCTTGGTCTTCATGTTGCCATGTAGAGATGAGCGAACTTATCAAAAGTTCGGTTCGGCTAGTTCGCCGAATTTCACAGAAAAGTTCGGTTCGGACCGAACTAGTTCTGACCGAACCTGTCACTTACGTGCGCCGAGCATGCTACTGTCCGGGGTGCTGATAGAGTTAATGGGCTGCACTAACTCTTTCAGCAACCTTCACAGTACATGCTCGGCGCGCGGAAAATACAATTTTAATAAATGTAATAAAAAAATAAAAATTATACGTTCGTACTTACTTTCCTCCTGTCCGGCCTCCAGCGATGACGTTTCATCCCTTTCGCCGCTGCAGCCAATCACAGGCTGTAGTGGCGGTCACGCACGCCAGGATGACGCTTCATCCCACGTGACCGCCTCTGCAGCCAATCACAGGCTGCAGCGGCGACATGGATGAAACGTCATCGCTGGAGGCCGGACAGGAGGAAAGTAAGTATGAACGTATTATTATTTTTTTTGGCATGTATGTATGTATGTATGTATGTATGTATGTATGTATGTTGGCATGTATGTATGTTGTCATGTATGTATATCTGTGCATGTATGTTGGCATGTATGTATATATGTGCATGTTTGTATGTATATTTGCATGTATATATTTGCATGTATGTATGTTTGCATGTATGTATTTTTGCATGTATGTTGTCATGTATGTATGTATGTATGTATGTATGTATGTTGTCATGTATGTATGTATATATGTGCATGTGTGTATGTATATTTGTATGTATGTATGTATGTTTGCATGAATGTATGTATGTTTGCATGTATGTGTGTTTGCATGAATGTATGTTTGCATGTATGTATGTATGCATGTTTGTATGTATGTTTGCATGTGTGTATATATATGTATGTTGTCATGTATGTATATATGTGCATGTATGTTGGCATGTATGTATATATGTGCATGTGTGTGTGTATGTATGTATGTATATTTGCATGTATGTATGTTGTCATGTATGTATGTATATATGTGCATGTATGTTGGCATGTATGTATACATGTGCATGTTTGTATGTATATTTGCATGTGTGTATGTGTTTGCATGTATGTATGTATGTTTGCATGTATGTATGTTGTCATGTATGTTTGTATGTATGTTGTCATGTATGTATGTATATATGTGCATGTATGTATGTTTGCATGTTTTTATTTTTGCATGTATGTTTGCATGTATGTTTATATATATGTGCATGTATGTAATTATGTTTGCATGTATATTTGTGCATGCTTGTATATATGTATGTATGTATCTTTGCATGTTTGTTTGTATGAATGTTTTCATGTGTGTGTGTGTATTCATGTATGTATGATAGTTTGCATGTATATATGTGTGTATGTTTGCATGTATGTATATTTGCATGTATATATGTGCATGCTTGTATGTATGTTTGTATATATGTATGTATGGCCATGTATGATACTGTCTGCTGGCGCCCTGTATCTAAGTCAACTTCACGGCAGGCTTCTATACATGGTATAACAGTCAGTATCACACATTAAACTGAATCTAAGCCTACGACATGTTTTATTTAATTATTTTTTTTCACAGGTTTGGTGTTTGGACTACGTCGGTTTCGAGGACTACTTAGATGACGTGTTTTTTTTCTACAATAAAATGGTTAATGAGGGTTGTGTTGGGGGTGCTTTATTTCAATAAAATATTTTATCTATATCTTTGTCTTTTTCTTTTCAAATTTTATTACTACCACTTTAGTAATGGCCGCTGTCTGAGTGACAACATCCATTACTAAGGCGAGGCTTAGTGTTAGCCGGTGCAGAGGCTAACACTAACCACCATTATTACCCCGGTACCCACCACCACCAGGGGTGCCGGGAAGAGCCAGGTACGATCCAGTACCCGACCATCTGTTGTGATGGTCGGGCTCTGGGGCGGCCGCAGGCTGGTATTATGAGGCTGGGAAGGGCCAAAAACAGTGGACCTTCCCACCCTTGTAATGCTAGGCTGCTGCTGCTGTGTTGTATCTGGCTGGTTATAAAAGTGGGGGGGACCCCACGTCATTTTTTTAAATTATTTATTTAATTTTTTTTTTTTTTAAAGACATGGGGTTCCACCCAATTTATCATAACCAGCCACATACAACACAGTGTTATTAGCCTGGGAATGGACAAAACCAGTGGCCCTTCCCACCAATGTAATGCCAGACTGCTGCGGCCTTGTATATGGCTGGTTATTAAAAATGTGGGGGACCCGTCTATTGCTAAATTTGTTAAATTCCAAAAAAAAAACGACGTGGGGGTCCCCCCCATTTTTATATCCAGCCCGATACAACACAGCAGCAGCAGCCTAGCATTACAAGGGTGGGAAGGTCCACTGATTTTGGCCCTTCCCAGCCTCATAATACCAGCCTACGGCCGCCCCAGTACCCGACCATCACAACAGATGGTCGGGTACTGGATCGTACCAAGCTCTTCCCGGCACCCCTGGTGGTGGTGGGTACCGGGGTAATAATGGGTGGTTAGTGCTAGCCTCTGCACCGGCTAACACTAAGTACCGCCTTAATAATGGACGCTGTCAATCAGCCAACTGCCATTATCTAGGCACTAATAAAGTTTAAAAAAAAAACACAAAGACAATTCATTTTTATTGAAATAAGAAATCCCCAACAAAACCCTCGTTAACCATTTTATTAAAATTTGAAAAAACGTAGATCTACGCAGTAGTCCAACGAATCGAAGATGTAGTCCAATCGGTACATCAAAATCTGCAACAACATAAAAAACCAGTTATCAATGTGAACAATAACAATACTTCTACTCACCTACACACATATATACACGCACACACAAACAAACAACCATACACAAACACACATATATACACAAACACAACAAGATATACAAACACACACACACACACACACACACACACACATAAACAGACAAACACACACACACATATACACGAACTCACACATATACAAACAAAAACACACATATCCAAACACACACACACACACACACACACAGTTATACACACACATACACGAACACATATACACAAACACATATACAAACAAAAACACACATACCCAAACACACATATACACAAACACACCCATATATACACACAAACACACACCCATATACACACATATACACAAACACACACATATACAAAAACACACACAAACATCTACACAAACATATACACAAATACACCCATATATACACAAACATATACACAAACGCATATACACAAACACACCCATATATACACACACACACATATACACAAACACACATATAAAAACAAAAACAGACAAAGTCACATACCCAAACACACATATATACACAAACACACACATACACAAACACGGTTTCTTTTAAATGCTGCTGGGGAACCCGCTCGATCCACTATATAAGGCTGCGCTACAGTGCAGCATTTAAAAGAAACAGGATCCTGACCTGTCCATAGAGTTTAAGGCAGCACAGAGTATTTCAGGAGATGAGCATGCAGATTCAGTGCTGCTGTGAACTCTGCTCTTACCATTACGTAGCTCTCAGTCTGTTACCTCTCCTCCACTCCTGTCCTCCAGAACACCTTCACATGATTGGCAAGTCACCACGTAATGGTAAGAGCAGAGTTCACAGCAGCACAGAGTATTTCAGGAGATGAGCGTGCAGATCTTGTGCGGGGTGGTGACTTGCCAATCATGTGAAGGTGTTATTGAGGACAGGAGTGGAGGAGAGGTAACAGACTGAGCTACATAATGGTAAGAGCAGAGTTCACAGCAGCACTGAATCTGCAAGCTCCTCTCCTGAAATACTCTGTGCTGCTGTGAACTCTGTTCTTACCATTACGTAGCTCAGTCTGTTACCTCTCCTCCACTCCTGTCCTCAATAACACCTTCACGATTGGCAAGTCACCACCCCGCACAAGATCTGCACGCTCATCTCCTGAAATATTCTGTGCTGCTGTGAACTCTGCTCTTACCATTACGTGGTGACTTGCCAATCATGTGAAGGTGTTCTTGAGGACAGGAGTGGAGGAGAGGTAACAGACTGAGAGCAACGTAATGGTAAGAGCAGAGTTCACAGCAGCACTGAATCTGCACGCTCATCTCCTGAAATACTCTGTGCTGCCTTAAACTCTGTGGACAGGTCAGGATCCTGTTTCTTTTAAATGCTGCACTGTAGCGTAGCCTTATATAGTGGATCGAGCGGGTCCCTAGCAGCATTTAAAATAAACAGGATCCTGACCTGTCCACAGAGTTTAAGGCAGCACAGAGTATTTCAGGAGATGAGCACGGGCAGCCGTTCGTTTTTCCGAGCCGTGCTCCCATTATGCACACGACCGTAAAAACACCCGTTATTGCGGGTCGGAATTACGACCCGCAATAACGGGCTCATAGACTTCTGTTACCCACGGGTACCTTTCCGTTTTCTCACGGGAAGGTGCCCGTGCCGTTAAAAAAATAGAACATGTTCTATTTTTCTATTTTACGGGCCGTGCTGCTATAATTATAATGACAGCACGGTTCGCAAAAGCGGCCGGCTGCCCGTGGCCGGCCGGCCGTGCTCGTAGTTACGAGTCGTAATTACGAGCACGGCCCGTAAAATAAAAAAATAGAACATGTTCTATCTTTTTAACGGCACGGGCACCTTCTCGTGAGAAAACGGGAAGGTACCCGTGGCTAACAGAAGTCTATGGGCCCGCTATTTCGGGTCGTAATTACGACCCGTGATAACGGGTGTTTTTATGGTCGTGTGCATGAGGCCCCGTAATGACGGGTGGCTACATGTGTGCACCCGTCATTACGGCAGCGTTGCTAGGCGACGTCAGTAAGGGTATGTGCACACACACTAATTACGTCCGTAACTGACGGACGTATTTCGGCCGCAAGTACCGGACCGAACACACTGCAGGGAGCCGTGCTCCTAGCATCATACTTATGTACGATGCTAGGAGTCCCTGCCTCTCCGTGGAACTACTGTCCCGTGCTGAAAACATGATTACAGTACGGGACAGTTGTCCTGCAGAGAGGCAGGGACTCCTAGCATCGTACATAACTATGATGCTAGGAGCCCGGCTCCCTGCACTGTGTTCGGTCCGGTACTTGCGGCCGAAATACGTCCGTCAATTACGGACGTAATTAGTGTGTGTGCACATACCCTAAATAGTCACTGTTCAGGGTGCTGAAAGAGTTAACTGATCGGCAGTTACTGTTTCAGTACCCTGGACAGTGACTACCGATCACAGTACCTGTAAAAAAAAAGACGTTCATACTTACCGGGAACTCCCTGCTTCCTCCAGTCCGGTCTCCTGGCCGTTGCCTTGGTGACGCGTCCCTCTCGACATCCCTTGATGACGATGCAGCCCATGTGAGCGCTGCAGCCAATCACAGGCTGCCGCGGCCTCTGCAGCCAATCACAGGCTGCAGAGGCCTCTGCAGCCAATCACAGGCTGCCGCGTCAGAAAAGGTCGGACTGGAGGAAGAAGAAGGACTCGTCACCAAGACAACGACCGGGTACGTATGAAATGCTTTTTATTTTATTTTTAATCAGCAGCCTCTTTTCTCTATCAGTGATTGATAGAGACAAGTGGCTGCCGATTTGTATAATGTTTTTGACCGGGTTCGGTCAAAACGGGTTCGGCCGAACCCGGTGAAGTTCGGATTCGCTGCGAACCGAACTTTTCCGGAAGTTCGGACCGAAACCGGGTTCGGTTGTCCCGGTTCGCTCATCTCTATTGCCATGGTCAGGATATGCTTCAGCTGTAGCCTAGTAGGGGACAGTTTGTAATCTCTGAAATGGTGACATTCAGATAAATAGGACTTATAGAGAAAAGTAGAGCTCCATGGGACTGGCCAAAACAGAATTATTATTTTTTTGCCAAGCATTACTAATGCATTATAAAAGTAGAATATTTGTATCCATCAATTCAGACCTGGAATGTACATGATATAATATATACTAGAAACAGGATAATGAGGTGGTGAGGGCATCAAGCAGATTTGGCTTCAAATAATTATTCTTGAGTTCAAAACATGGGTATAGCAAGGCATGGGCACTGGCGACCACAAACTATTCTGCCTTGACCAGGGTATTTAGATACAGGGCTAGTACAGGGAGCAGAATCTTTGGCCCGTTGAAAGAAAGCCTGGTTACAACTGTGGGTTAATAGAAGTGATCTTTATATAACAATTGAAAAAAGTACTGATACAGGAGTTAGGCGATAATTAAGTACAAAGACTCAGTATCAGCAGGCATGTCAATGTTCAGGATAAAGAGGTACCATCGTAGGTTAAAAGCAAACATAATGACTATTTAAGAACCAGCAAAAAATATTTCATCACTAATGTTTTCTTCTTAAAGGGGCTTTCCAATCGTCTAATTTTTTTTGTTTCATTTAGGCAAAAGACCTTTTTAAAAAAAGAGTTTCCTCCTTCCAGTGCCCACTGAACTTATTGCCACTGCATGTAAACATTGCTGCTACACTCACGTCCCCCTTACAGCCAGTGCAATGTACAGGACACCCATACGTTGCACAAGGAGGCTTTCTCTCTACAGCAGCGCAAAAATGTACAGGTGTCCAATATATTTCACAATTTGTGAGGGTAGGGCGAGAATGTACAGATTCTATCACCGATGCCATCTTTACATACAGCGGCGCACAGTTCAGTGGACGCTATAGGGATAGAAGGAGGAGATTTTTATTAAAACAAGTCTTTGAAATGTTCTCTTATCCTTCAAGAAAATGGCTAAATAAAAAAAATCAGAAGCCTCGAAAATCCCTTTAATAACATAGTGTATTACCAACCCCACCAGCAAGCTTCTTTCAGGTAAGAATTAGGCTGTGTTCACACAGAGTTTTTTGCAGGAGGAAAATTCTGCCTCAAAATTCCGTCTGGGATTTTGAGGCAGATTTTGTCCTTCCTGCAAGTCGTTTGCCGCGACTGGCAAAAGTGCTACGGGCAAAAAACTCCGCAAAATACACTCTCTGCCTCCCATTGATGTCAATAGGAGGTCAGAGGCGTAAACGCGCGAAGATAGGGCATGAAATCAATGGGAGGCATTTTCGGCAGGTTTTTGACGAGTTTTGCGGAGCGGTTTCCGCTCCAAAAAGCTCGTCAAAATACTCCGTGTGAACAGACCCTTAGAGTAGATATTCCTGAGGAGTGTAAAAAATGTTAAGGGGTTCCCCCATGGTAGATCACTTCTAGCTGCTTCCTTTTGTGAGACTTTTTTGTGTATAAATATAGTATTTTTTAGCATTATATTACACCATGCCCTGTGAGGAGTCCTAAGTAGCTTGTACATTAAGGATTCATGTTTGTATCACCATCATAAATTGAGTATCATTGGACTGCCTAGAACAATGGGCTTTAATCCGGGTCAGTGTATCTGGAATTACTATAACTGTTCCCTTTATTGAAGATCCTCAAATCATGACCTATGGGGGTTACTTGAGGGTTGAAGTTGAGAATCCTGGCCTAGAACAGCAAAAAAAAAAAAAAAACATTCCTGATGCACATCTTCGCAAGTTACGCCATCTAGTATAAGAAATGTATGCACTTGATGGGAAATTGTGATATATTTAAAAAATAAGAAAATGCAAAATGTTACACAATGAATTTACTCATTATCCTGAAATGAATAGCTTAGATGTCTACTGTCATAAACAATGAAGATGAATTTGTTATCTACAAATTATAAAATGAATGTTTGACAGAATCTGTGGAAGGTAAACATTCGAGAATTAGCTGTTTATAGATTTTATAAATTACTTCTTCTCTCAGGCTCAAAGAAATGTAATTTATGTAGCAGGTGCAAATCCATAAAAAAGAACTAAAAAGACTGGAATACCAATGTGGGGAATTAGAAGGAAGAATATTCGGATAACATTGTCTTGTGAGTATGTAAAGATGAAGATAAAGACAGACTAATCAGCTTCTTCCAATACAATGCCCTCACAAAGGGGATCTCCGCTTGGAACAATGGCTGCTTGTTAGAAGAATCCATTGACAATAAGCAGACCACAAAGTGACCACCAGTGATCAGCTACATATAATCTGTGAGGAAACCTGTCAGTTGGTGTTCAATTTCCCTGCAGTGCCACCACAGGGGAAGTTGTGCACATTCAAATCAAAGGGTTGTATGTGTAATACTGGACAGGAGAGGTCCTCAAAAGCGAGAGATGCTCTTTGTAAGGGTATGTTCACACGGCTTAGCAAAATACGTCTGAAAATACGGAGCTGTTTTTAGGTAAAAACAGCTCCGGATTTTCAGACGTTTTTGCAAGCACTCGCGTTTTTCGCAGCGTATATTTTACGGACGTTATTGGAGCTGTTTTTCAATGGAGTCAATGAAAAACGGCTCCAAAAACGTCCCAAGAATTGACATGCACTTCTTTTTCGCGGGCGTCTTTTTACGCGCTGTATTTTGACAGTGACGCGTAAAATTACACCTCGTGGCAAAAGAACACCGTAAAACCCATTGCAAGCAATGGGCAGATGTTTGTAGGCGTAATGGAGCCATATTTTCAGGCGTAATTCGAGGCGTAAAACGCCCGAATTACGTCTGAAAACACTGCGTGTGAACATACCCTTACTGTTCTCCACTCTCACCAAGAAATGAGGATCCTGAACAGAGGATTCCCCTCAAATTCCTTAATAAGGTATGTCAAAATGGGTTTTCTAAACGGCACAACCCCTTTAATTACCAACACATTCTTTAAAACCCAATGAGAAGCTTTTACCTCTGGACATCAGACTTTATTCTCGCCATCACATAATGGAAAAGCCCAATTGTGATAGGAAAGATATGAACTGGTGCAAATTGTTGAAAATACCAAGAATTCTAAATTCTTAATCTGACAAAATAAATAAAAAGTCTTTAAAGGTTTTAGTTTTTTTTACCAAAAACATTTATCACCTATCCACAGGATAGGTGATACATGTATGATAATTGTGGGTTTAACTGCTAGGTCCCCAGCAATCACCCTGTCCCTAGTTTGAATGAAGCAGTGGTTACACTACTGCTCCATTTATTCCTTATGGAACTGATGAAGATAGCCGAGAACTCAGAATTAATGGTGCGGTAGTTTGAACGTGTGAGAGGCCCTCCATTTAAACGGGGGACATGAGACCATAGTTCTCATTAACACTGTAGGTCCCAGTGGTCAGACCCGCGGCGATCACACATTTATTATCTATCCAGTGGTGAGTGAACCCCTCTAAAGAGGAACTCCAGTGAAAGTAATAGTTTCCATAGTGCATTCTCACCTGCAATCTTGATGTCTCTTGTAAGTTTTTTATTGAATACTTTGAATACAGTTTGTCTGGACTGTTTTATAGCAACAATCCGGAAATGCAGTGGGTGACAACTATCCAACTACATAGTCTTGTATATTCCGCTGTTGTTACTTAAGGCCCTTTTACATGGGCCAAATATCAGGATAACGAGCACTCACAGAACGCTTTTTTCTGATTATTGCCCTATGTAAACAGGGCAACGATCAGCTGATGAATGAGCAAATGCTCGTTCATCGGCTGATCGTATCGTTTTTGCAGCAGAAAAAAATATTGTTCTTGGCAGCTTATCTCCCTGTGTAAACAGGGAGACGTGCTGTCGACATGATAGAAATGTATGGGGACGAGCGATCATAGTAAGGAGCGCTCATCCCCATACATTACTGATAATAGCTCCTTGTGGAGCTTTTATCTCCACCACACCCACAGGAGAAGGTGAACCAGCGAGGTCCAGGAGAACCAGACAAGCTGTTTTTCCCATATAAGATTGTCTAATTACTAAGTACTAAGGACTTTTTTTCTGGCCAATTGCATAAACTACTACACTATCAGGCACGGGTCTTTCCCCTTTTTTTGTATTTCATGATAATGAGATGACTGCTGAGATGTGATCTCTACAGAACAGGAAAGATCAGTCTATTATGAATTGTGGATCCTGTGTTTTCTATATATAGGTGTTACCTGTCATTGTAATCCTGCCTGTGATGATGAGATGATAATGAGAAGTGATCTTTAAAGAACAACCAAAAAAAGACAGCAAAAATACACAGCCCAACAATATATAGCTATAGGTAAGTGAATATAAATGGCAAATACATATTAATGTACAACCCTAAGTAAATAGTATCAATTAGTGAAGAAGTAGGACACCAAAGAGCAATAAATCATACCTATAGACATGGTGGGAGGAGATGGATACGTCAACCTAGATGTGGCACAGAAAAATAATGCCTCGATGCGCGTTTTGCCTGAGACCGGCTTCGTCAGGAGGCTGACCAATTTAAAATATGTTTTTTTTTTTTATAGGAGTACTGGGAGCACAGAAAGAATAATTCCCACCTGTGGGTAATCTGCAAATCGGCGCGTAATAGCCATGATGACGGACACCGCATCGCCGGAAGTGCCATGTGACTGCATGGTCGCAGAAACGTCTCGTCAAAATACGTCAGACGCTCATCACCAAGGTAACGCAGACAAACATTGAGGCACTCCGGGATACGGCGCTCTCAGCGCATGCGCGGTTAAGCGTCGGTGCACGAAGAACACAGGTGAGAAAAGTATTGAATAAAACATCAAATATTGATACAAATTGCCACGCTGAATCATATATAAAGAGGAATACATAATTCAAAAAAGTAGAACTATATAAATTATATAAATTATATATAAATATGCCCATGCATAGATGAAGAATAAAAACAAAACATGAAGACATATATGATAAATAATAATGAATATTGATGAATAATAAATAAATAACAATATATATGTTGTCAAAAGAAAATAAGTAAATTAATATATATGTATGCACACAAATTCATAAATATTCTACATTTACATAAACATAAATAATCAACCGAAAAAATATATATATATTCAGCTAATACAAATATATATATATATATATATATATATATATATATATATATATATATATATATATATATATATATATAATGCATATCATGAATGCATATATACAACAAATAAAAAATAAACATATTAGAAATACATATATACAAATAAACAAATATATACATATATATAATTAATTAATTAATAACAATCATAATAAATAGATATAATGCCAAAGTATCAGTATATACAGAAAAAATAGCCGTGTCAATGATAATGAAGATATGAAAATAAATATAAAAAATTTTTAAAATATAAATATATAAAAGTAAAAATATGGTGAACAAAGTATGTGTAAATATAAATACATAAAAATATTTTAATATACAGTGAGCAAAAATAAGTGTAATAAAGTGCAGACCCAGAATTAAATAAATTAAATAGTGTTACAAATTGCATAACTAATTAACAATTATACAAATATACAGTATTATAAATATACAAATATACAAACAATGTATACATATACCAAAATTAAAACAAAAAAGTGCAAAACACCTGTGTAAAAATACCAAAAGGCCAGGGCATGATAAATACAATAAATACAGAAAAAATATAATAATGAATAGAAAGTATATAAAAATGAAAAATCAAAAACAAAAAAACGAAAAAAACACAAAACATAAGACATAAAATACAAAAAAATATATAAATAAAATTAAATAAATAAAATAAAAAATATAAATATACAAAATATATATAAAATACCATACATAGCCAAACAGTACATAATGGATATCCACTCCACGAAAAAATCTTCGAAGGAAATCCGACGATGGTCCCAATTCGTAATAAATAATATCAATATTGTATACATGTATTCAGTAGATATCAAACTCGCAAGGTATATCCATTAGAACTGAAAATACATAAGAGACATGAATTAGAAATAAATCTACAGAAAAAAACTCCCCTTTATTTAATAACCCCGCAAGAACAATTTTAAAATTTGTGCAGGTTGACTAATAAAGAAAAGGCTTGAAGCTTGTGGCCTCATTCAGGCCAAAAGGTGTGGTGGTATTAACCAGGGTGATACATTTAATTTCTTTTTTTAATAATGCTTTTCGGAGATCACCTCCTCTACATCCCAAACTTACCCTATCAATACCCCGAACCTTTAGGCCTCTAGGGTCGCAGGAGTTATGTTGGCGAAAATGACGAGGAATAGGTTGTAGCTGGTCTAGATCCTTTGCATTAATAGCTGTTTGGATCTTGCTTACATGTTCAAGTACTCTTGTTTTTAGAGATCTACTATTCATCCCTATATAGATGAGATCACAAGGGCATGTAGCAAAGTAGATCACAGCTTCAGTTTTACAGGTGATATTAAACACTATTTTGTAGTCTCTTTCATTTCTAGAATTGTAGAACGAAAACGAGCACAAGATATATTTGCACGCAGCACAGTTCCCACAATTGAATGATCCCCAAGGTGGACCACGACTACCAAAAGGGTTGGTCTGAATCTTTGAAATATAATGACTCAATGTCAAAAGATCACGCAAGTTTTTGGATCTCCTCCAAGTAATGGAGGGATTCTGAGGCAAACTGCTAGATAAATCTTGGTCAGTGAGTAGTATATTCCAATGCTTTTGTAATATTTTGCGAATTTCTACCCATTGGGAGTTAAAAGTAGCGATTAACCTAACATTCTGATCAAACATTTGTTTATGTTTTGGCTTACTCACCAGCAGTCCCTCTCGAGAAGAATGTTTGGTTCTCAAATACCCCCGTCTAATTTCTCTCTTGTTGTATCCACGGTCGCGAAAGCGTACCGACATATCAGATGCTTGATGCTCGAAGCTACTCATATTGGAGCAGATGCGCCGGGCCCTTAAAAATTGGCCTGTTGGTATGGCCTTCTTGACTTTAGGGTAATGGAATGAAGTGGCATGGAGTAATGAATTGGTCGCGGTTTCCTTCCTAAAGATATCTGTTGAGACAACACCATCAGAATCTTTAGAAATCAGAACATCCAGAAACTCTACAGATGACCTACTATACTTCCATGTATGTCTAATGTTCATATCATTAGTATTTAGAGAGGCCAAAAAAGACTCTAGATGTTCAGTGGAGCACTGCCAGATGAACAAAATATCATCTATGTATCTTGACCATTGGAGCACGGCGTCATGACCAGGAATATTTTGGACTATCTCTCTCTCCCACAGCCCAAGGAACAGATTGGCATATGAAGGGGCACATGTTGCCCCCATTGCCGTGCCCTGGAGCTGTAGGAATAAGCGGTCCTTAAATATAAAAAAAATTTTTTTGAGAGACAAATCCAGAAGAGAGATCACAAAATCAATTAGATCAAGACCATAATTAGTCATACTTAAAAAATATTTTGACGCTCGTACCCCATGGTCATGACAGATAGAAGTGTACAGAGACTCCACGTCACATGTGACTAAAAGTATGTCCTCATCAAGATGTAAACCGTCAAGACGTCTAAGCACATCTATTGTATCTTTAATAAATGATGGTAACGACTCCACACACTTCTGAAGAAAGAAATCAAAAAATCTGCAGATGTTTTCGCAGAGACCGCCAATGCCCGAGACAATCGGTGGACCTGGGGGATGAATGGGATTCTTGTGGACCTTAGGTAACAAATATAGAGTAGGTACAGTTGGAAAATCAGCTACCAAACATTCTCTGAATTTAGAGGTAATAATCCACTCATCGACAGCTTTTTGTAATAGGCCATCAAGTTCTTTTATAAAAGACAAAGTGGGATCGCAAGGTAAACGGCGATAACAGTGTGACATATTCAACTGCCGAAAAGCCTCACCTTCATACATCTGTGCTGGCCAGATTACAACATTTCCGCCCTTGTCTGCAGGTTTTATCACAATCTCTTTCAGATCACGAAGCTGTTTAATAGCTTGTCTTTGAGTGTAATTGAGGTTGTGAGACAGCCCAGTATTTGGCATTAATTCTAAATCATGCTTAACCCCTTCCCGACATCTGCCGTATATATACGGCGCTGCCGGGAAGGTGTTCCCGCAAAGCGCCGTATATGTACGGCGCAGTGATGGTGCGGGCTCAGAAGCAGGGCCGGCACCATCACAGTATTATACAGCTGGCACCCTCCTGTAACTGCCAGGACCGGAGCTATTTTCCGATCCGGCAGATTAACCCCTCAGATGCTGTGCTCAATAGAGCGCAGCATCTGATAGGTTTTTCACCCGACCGGCAACCCAGTGATGCAATCGCTGGGTTGCTGTGGCAATCGGATGCCAGAAAATGGCGTCCGAGTCTGCCTTGTACGGGAGCCGATAAGGACCCGCCTGCGGCGCGTCCTCATAGAATTGCTGTCAGTGAATAACTGACAGCGCTAATACACTGCACTACGTATGTAGTGCAGTGCATTAGAGTAGCGATCGGGGCATCAGGCCCTCATGTCCCCTAGTGGGACAAGTCAAAAAAGTTAATACAAATGTGGTAAAACAATAAAAACACACACATTTCAAATAAAAATAAAGCTGAACTGACTTTTTTCCCATAGTAAGGCTTTTATGATGGGAAAAACCGTAAAAATGAAAAAAAACGATACATAATTGGTATCGCCGCGTCCGTAACGACCCAAACTACAAAATTATTATGTAAATTATCCCGTACGGTGAACACCGTAAAAAAAATAACATGAAAAACAACGCCAGAATCTTTGTTTTTAGGTCACATCTCCTTCCAAAAAATGCTATAAAAAGTGATCAAAAAGTCACATTTACTCCAAAATAGTACTAATAAAAACGACAATCTGTCCCGCAAAAAATAACCCCTGACACCGCTTTGTGCACGCAAAAATAAAACAGTTATGGGTCTTAGAATATGGCGACACAGAAAACAAATGATTTTATAAAAAAAGAGATTTTATTGTGCAAAAGCTGCAATACATAAAAAAAAATTATAAAAATTTGGTATCGCCGTAATCGTATCGACCCGCAGAATAAAGCTAACATGTAATTTAGGGCGCACTGTGGATGCCGAAAAAAAACCCAATAAAAAACTATTCCAGAATTGCTTGTTTTTTGGTAATTTCCTTTACCAAAAAATGAAATAAAAAGTGATCAAAAAGTCGTATGTGTTCTAAAATGGTACCAATAAAATCTACAGCCCATCTCGCAAAAAACAAGCCTGCACACCGCTCAATCAACTGAAAAATAAAAAAGTTATGGCACTAGTAATGCGGTGATGAAAAACATCTCAATGCGCAGGCCGGAGGGGAACATTCCTTCAGTTTCAGGGCCCTAGTATTTAGGAACTAGGAAAGGGAATGGACATAGCACATCTGCTGGAAGCGAGGGCGCCCGTATTATACCAGCGCAAAACTTTCCCAGCAAAATTTCCCAAACCATGAAGGAGAAAAAGTCCACAAAAGGTGCAGAGCGTTACAAAAGGGGGATAAGAAAGAAAACCGTTTATCAGTGCGACCCCGGCCTGTGCATAACGGATCGCTTCACATCGTAACACACATCTATGGATAATTGTATATAATATACCCTCTTATTATGCCCTGATGGACTCCGCACAGATTACATATACCCTGATGTACTCCGCACAGATTACATATACCCTGATGTACTCCGCCCAGATTACATATACCCTGATGTACTCCTCACAGCTTACATATACCCTGATGTACTCCTCACATATTACATATACCCTGATGTACTCCGCACAGATTACATATACCCTGATGTACTCCGCACAGCTTACATATACCCTGATGTACTCCGCACAGATTACATATACCCTGATGTACTCCGCACAGATTACATATACCCTGATGTACTCCTCACATAGTACATATACCCTGATGTACTCCGCACAGCTTACATATACCCTGATGTACTCCGCACAGATTACATATACCCTGATGTACTCCTCACAGATTACATATACCCTGATGTACTCCGCACAGTTTACATATAGCCTGATGTACTCCTCACAGTTTACATATACCCTGATGTACTCCGCACAGCTTACATATATCCTGACGTACTCCGCACAGCTTACATATACCCTGATGTACTCCGCACAGATTACATATACCCTGATGTACTCCGCACATCTTACATATACCCTGATGTACTCCTCACAGATTACATATACCCTGATGTACTCCTCACAGATTACATATACCCTGATGTACTCCTCACAGCTTACATATACCCTGATGTACTCCGCACAGATTACATATACCCTGATGTACTCCTCACATAGTACATATACCCTGATGTACTCCGCACAGCTTACATATACCCTGATGTACTCCGCACAGATTACATATACCCTGATGTACTCCGCACAGCTTACATATACCCTGATGTACCCCGCACAGATTACATATACCCTGATGTACTCCGCACATATTACATATACCCTGATGTACTCCGCACAGCTTACATATATCCTGACGTACTCCGCACAGCTTACATATACCCTGATGTACTCCGCACAGATTACATATACCCTGATGTACTCCGCACATCTTACATATACCCTGATGTACTCCTCACAGATTACATATACCCTGATGTACTCCGCACAGATTACATATACCCTGATGTACTCCACACAGATTACATATCCCCTGATATACTCCGCATAGTTTACATATACCCTGATGACTCCGCACTGCTTACATATACCCTGATGTACTCCGCACATCTTACATATACCCTGATGTACTCCTCACAGATTACATATACCCTGATGTACTCCGCACAGATTACATATACCCTGATATACTCCGCACAGATTACATATGCCCTGATATACTCCGCACAGATTACATATACCCTGATGTACTCCGCACAGATTACATATGCCACCACATTATAAACTGAAATACCAGCAATACCTCAAACAGAACTACTACCAAGCAAAATCCATGCTCAAAATGGTGGTATTCCCCTTCTTAGCCCTACAGTGTGCCCAAACAGCAATTTATGGCCACAAGTAAGGCATTACCATACCCGGGAGAATGCGCTTAACAATTTATGGGGTAAGATTCTCTAGGGGCACAACATATTGTGCGGTGAATAGGCAGATCAGTGGAAAAATTGCAATTTTCACTTTGCACCATCCACTGCGTATTAATTTCTGCAAAACACCTGTGGAGTCTAAATTCTCACTACACCCCTTGATAAACGCCTTTAGGGGTGTAGTTTCTAAAACGGGGTCACTTTTGTTTGGTACATCAGTGGTTTTGCAAATGCAACATGGCGTCCGCAAACCATTCCAGCAAAATCTACTCTCCAAAAGATAAATACCGCTCCTTTTCTTCTGAATGCTCCCATATACGTAAACAGCTGATTATAACCACATACGGGGTGTTACCGTACTCGGGAGAAATTACTTTACAAATGTTGGGGTGCTTTTTCTTCTCTATTCCTTGTAAAAATGAAAAATGTTGATCTAAAACTACACCTTGTTGGAAAAAAATATTTTTTTTTCATTTTCATGGCTTAATTCTAATTAATTCAGCAAAAAACCTTTGGGATCAAAATCTTCACTATACCCCTAGATGATTCCACAGGGGGTGCAGTTTCCCAAATGGAGTCACTTTTGGGGTGTTTCCACTGTATTAGTACTACAGGGGCTCAGCAAATGTGACATGGCGCCCAGAAACCATTCCAAAATCCAAATGGTGCTAGTTCCATTCTGAGCCCTACCGTGTGTCCAAACAGATGTTTGTGACCACATGTGGGGTATTGTTTTACTTGGGAGAAGTTGCTTAACAAATTTTATGGTGCTTTTTCTCCTTCAGTCCTTGTGGAAATGAAAAAAAAAATACCTAAACCTACATTTTCATTTTTACAGCCTACTTCCAATAAGTTCTGTAAAACACCTGTGGGGTAAAACTGCTCACTGTACCCCTAGATAATTTCCTCATTGGGTGTAGTTTCCAAAATGGGGTCACTTGTTGGGGGTTTCCACTGTTTTGTCCCCTCAGGGGCTTTGCAAATGAGACATGGCCTCCGCAAACCATTCCTGCTAAATTTGAGCTCCAAGAGCCAAATGGCGCTCTTTCCATTCTAAGCCCTGCCGTGTGTCCAAACAACCGTTTATTACCACATGTGGGGTATTGTTTTACTCGGGAGAAATTGCTCTACAAATGTTGTGGTGGTTTTTCTACTTTAGTTCTTTTGGAAATGAAAAAAAATTAGCTAAACCTACATGTAATTTGAAAAAATGTAGATTTTCATTTTCATGGCCTAGTTCCAAAAATTTTTGCAAAAAAACTGGCCGGTCAAAATGCTTGCTACACCCCTAAATAAATTCCTTGTGGGGTGTAGTTTCCAAAATGGGGTCACTTTTGGGGGGTTTCCACTGTTTTAGTTCCACAAGACCTGTTCAAAGCTGACATGGTGCCTAAAATATATTCTAATAAAAAGGAGGCCCAAAATCCACCAGGTGCTCCTTTGCTTCTGAGGCCGGTGCTTCAGTCCAATAGCACACTAAAGCCACATGTGGGATATTTCCTAAAACTGCAGAATCTGGGCAATAGATATTGAGTTGCGTTTCTCTGATAAAACCTTCTGTGGTACAAAAAAAATGGATTCAAAATGAATTTCTGGAAAAAAATAATGTACTTTGTAAATTTCACCTCTACTTTGCCTTAATTCCTGCGCAATGTCTAAAGGGTTAAGAAACGTTGTAAATGCTGATTTGAATACTTTGAGGGGTGCAGTTTTTAAAATGGGGTGACTTATTGGGTTTTCTAATATCTAAGGACCTCAAAGCCACTTCACAAGTGAACTGGCCCCTGTAAAAATATCATTTTAAAATTTTCTTGAAAATGTGAGAAATTGCTGCTAAAGTTCTAAGCCTTGTAACGTCCTAGAAAAATAAAATGATGTTCAAAAAACGATGCCAATCTAAAGTAGACATATGGGGGATGTTAGTTAGCAACATTTTTGTGTGGTATAACTGCCTGTCTTACAAGCAGATACATTTAAATTGAGAAAAATGCTAATTTTTGCAATTTTTCGCTAAATTTTGGTGTTTTTCACAATTAAATACTGAATGTATCGGGCAAATTTTGCCAGTAACATAAAGTCCAATGTGTCATGAGAAAACAATCTCAGAATCGCTTGGATAGGTAAAAGCATTCCGGAGTTATTACCACATAAAGTGAAACATGTCAGATTTGAAAAATGAGGCTCTGTCAGGAAGGTCAAAAGTCGCCAAAGAGGGAAGGGGTTAACTAGCTTAAAGAATATGTCAATTGGGGGACAAACAGACAGAGGGGGCAAATACTGAGATCGGCGGCACAGGTGCATGGGTAATTTGGAATCAGTATCCACATCCTGTTCATCCAAAAGTGACACAAGAGTATCAAAAGCCTGTCTTTCAGCAGGTGAATATGCAGGATTTGAATAATAAGGTCTGCTGAAATGTTTTTTATACAAAAGTTTACGAGAAAATAACGCGAGATCTTTAATGGTAGTAAACAGATCAAATTTGCCTGTAGGAGAAAAAGATAAACCCTTTTGTAGAACTTCAACCTGTGTGGGTGTGAGGATATATGAAGATAAATTTATTACCTTCAAAGTCTCCTGTTTTTCTTGTCCCTGTTGAAAGTCCCTCCTGTTTTTCTCTTTACTGAGGGTGTTCTTAGATTGTAAGTAGGGTCTCCATCTCCGGAGGCCCGGGGTTTGTCTAAAAAACCACATTCCTCCTCAGAATTTAGAGATGTAGAAGATGATGAACGTGAAGAGGAACGAGCTCTATCTCTCTTAGTATTCCACCGATATATTTTGTTAGACTGAAAGTCACCTAGGTCACGCTGAAATTTCCTGATCTTAATATCCTGTATGTTTTTTTCCCACTTAACAAGATCTTCCTCTAGGGATTTATCAAAAATCGCAAGATCTTCCTTGGTCAGGGCCTGTTGGATTTTATCCTTAAGTGAATCATTCTCTTTTTCCAACGATTCTAATTTTTTACGATCTGCTCCAATAAGTAGCTCCATCAAAGTACGAGAACATCTGGTGAGAGTTTCCTCCCATTTAGAAATGAAGATAGGATCCTCCTCCTCCTCCAAAGTCAGAAAAACCTGCAAGCGCAACCCTCTAGGTAGAATATCTTTTTGCAAATAATTCTCTAATGCAGCCTTATTCCACCACACCTTTGTACGTTTTTCAAGGAGTACACGAAATTTAAGCTTCAAACCCTTAATGTCACTATTCTCTGTAACCCCCACTGATCGCTCTCCAAGTATGGATCCAAGACGTGTGATCCAATCTTTATCTCGTTTTCTAAAGTCCATGTATCCAGAGGTTAAATCTGTGAACACAGACACAATGAATAGTAAACCTAAAAAACAACCTCAAAACAGAAGAGCAAGGGAGTCCCCACTATATGCAGAACAACCAAAAAACATAGGGGACATAGCACCAAATATTATACATATAAGTATATAACTTACACGTATCTTTATAAAATATATAAATCTTTATTGGTGCATAATAAATAACAATACGTAATATCAGAAATAATGTCAATAATAAAATAAGTCAGATTCCAAGAGCAGCATCAGAGAGGTATAGATGTAATTATACCCGAGGGTAAACAGAACAACCCATCTAGAGACTATTGTACCATGTCCACAAAAATACCATGTAATGTAGAGGACATATGCAGCTGTAAAAGACAGCATAAATACACAGCCCAACAATATATAGCTATAGGTAAGTGAATATAAATGGCGAATACATATTAATGTACAATCCTAAGTAAATAGTATCAATAAGGGAAGAAGTAGGACACCAAAGAGCAATAAATCATACCTATAGAGATGTTGGGAGGAGATGGATACGTCAACCTAGATGTGGCACAGAAAAACGCCTTGACGCGCGTTTCGCCTGAGACCGGCTTCGTCAGGAGGCTGACCAATTTTAAATATGTTTTTTTTTTATAGGAGTACTGGGAGCACAGAAAGAATAATTCCCACCTGTGGGTAATCTGCAAATCGGCGCGTAATAGCCATGATGATGGACACCGCATCGCCGGAAGTGCCATGTGACTGCATGGTCGCAGAAACGTCTCGTCAAAATACGTCAGACGCTCATCACCAAGGTAACACAGACAAACATTGAGGCACTCCGGGATATTTGGTGAGTAAGCCAAAACATAAACAAATGTTTGATCAGAATGTTCATCACTACTTTTAACTCCCAATGGTTAGAAATTCGCAAAATATTACAAAAGCATTGGAATATACTACTCACTGACCAAGATTTATCTAGCAGTTTGCCTCAGAATCCTTCCATTACTTGGAGGAGATCCAAAAACTTGCGTGATCTTTTGACATTGAGTCATTATATTTCAAAGATTCAGACCAACCCTTTTGGTAGTCGTGGTATGCTTGCTGTCAGTGACTAATACAGTTCTACGCATGTAGTGCAGTGTATTAGAATAGCGATCAGGGCCTCCTGCCCTCAAGTCCCCTAGTGGGACAAAGTAATACAGTAAAAAAAAAGTTAAAAAAAGATGTGTAAAAATAAGAAAATAAAAGTTTTAAAAGTATTAAAAGTAAAAATCCCCCTTTTTACCTTATCAGTCATTTATTATTAATAAAAATATATAAACAAACAAATAAACTATACATAATTGGTATCGCCGCGTCCGTAACGGCCTGAACTACAAAACTATTTCGTTATTTATCCCGCACGGTGAACGGCGTAAAAGAAAATAATAATAAACCGTACCACAATCACAATTGTTTGGTCACTTCACCTCACAAAAAATGGAATAAAAAGAGATCAAAAAGTCGCATGTACCGAAAAATGGTACTGATAGAAACTACAGTTCGTTACGCAAAAAATAAGTCCTCGCACGGCTTTATTGATTGAAAAATAAAAACATTATGGCTCTTAGAATAAGGAAACACAAAAAGTGAATGATTGTTTACAAAACGTATTTTATTGTGCAAACGCCATAAGACATAAAAAAAAACTATAAACATCTGGTATCACCGTAATCGTATCGCCCCGCAGAATAAAATGAATATGTCATTTATAGCGCACGGTGAACGCTGTAAAAAAAAAAGAATAAAAAAACAATAGTAGAATTGCTGTTTTTTAGTCACCACGCCACCTAAAAATAGAATAAAAACTGATCAAAAAGCCGCATGCACCCCAAGAAAACTACAATGGATTCCTCAAGGGGTCTAGTTTCCAAATTGGGGTCACTTTTGGGGGGTTCCCAATGTTTTGGCACCACAAGACCTCTTCAAACCGGACATGGTGCCTAATAAAAAAGAGGCCTCAAAATCCACTAGGTGCTCCTTTGCTTCGGAGGCAGGTGCTTCAGTCCATTACCGCACTAGGGCCACATGTGGGATATTTTTCAAAACTGCAGAATCTGGGCAATACGTATTAAGTTGCGTTTCTCTGATAAATCCAATTGTGTTGTAAAAAAATGGAATAAAGAGGATTTTCTGACAAAAAAAAAAAGTAAACTTCACCTCTACTTTGCTCTAAATTTCTGTGAAACACCTAAAGGGTTCATAAACTTTCTACATGCTGTTGTGAATACTTTGAGGGGACCAGTTCCTAAAATGGGGTGTTTGATAGGGGTTTCTAATATATGGGCCCCTCAAAGCAACTTCAGAACTGAACTGTAACCTAAAAAAATAAATAAATGAGGCAATACTTCGCTTCTTACATTATACTGATAATGAGCCGTGCCCACCCCGAGATGACCCCAGTTTTGACCGTTTGTATAAACGGAGACCCCTATTAGACCGTTTCAGAGCCCGGTTTTCCCAAGCATTCACCCCTGAGAAGTGTATTTCTATTGATGAGTCCCTGGTACATTTTAAAGGGATGGTTCAATTCCGCGAGTACCTGCCGGGTAAGAGGGCAAGGTATGGCGTGAAGATGTATAAGCTGCGAGAGTGCATCCGGGTATACCTACAGGTTTAGGCTATATGAAAGGAGGCCACCCCCAAACCAGACTGCATCCTGGACTACAATAGGTACATGGGAGGGATGGACTTGTCAGATCAAGTCCAGAAGCCCTACAGCGCCATGCGGTGTGGTATAAGAAGCTGGCCGGGAACATCATATAGATGGCTTTGTACAATGCGTACGTGCTACATCGATGTGCAGGCCAGACGGGAACTTTCCTGGAATTTCAAGAGGTGATTATCAAGAACCTAATCTTTAGGGACCAAGAAGGGGGGGCACCCAGTACTTCTGGAAGCGAGGCCACACGCATCGTACCAGGGCGGCAACACTTTCCAGGAGAAGTTCCCCAAACTGGCAAGAAGGGAAAAAGTCAAAAGAGGTGCAAAGTCTGCTATAAGAGGGCGATAAGGAAGGACACAATATATCAATGTGACACGTGTCCCGAATAACCAGAGCTCTGTATGAAAGAGTGTTTTAAAATTTATCATACATCCCTTGGTTTATAATTTACCCCAATTTTACTTACCCTGATGCCCTCCGCACAGCTTATCCCCCCTCGTCTTTCCCCTCTGAGCCCTGCTGTGTGCCCGGGCAGCTGATAACAGCCACATGTAGGGTATTGTTTTACCCGGGAGAACCCACATTACAGTTTATGGGGTGTATGTCTCCGGTCAAAATGCTCACTACACCTCTAGATGAATGCCTTAAGGGTGTAGTTTTTAAAACGGGGTCACTTCTAGGGGGTTTCACCTGTTCTGGTACCTCAGGGACTTCTGCATACATGACTTCGCACTAGAAAATCCCCAGTAGGCCAAATGGTGGTCCTTTCATTCTGAGCCCTCCCATGGGCCCAAACGGCAGTTTATCACCACAAATGGGGTATTGCGGCACTCAGGACAAATTGGGCAACAAAATGGAGTATTTTATTTCTTGTGAAAATAAGAATTTTTGCGCTAAAATGACATATTATTGGAAAAAATAAATATTTTTTTCATTCCCAGCCCAATTCAAATAAGTTCTGTGAAGAAACTATGGGGTCTAAATGGTCACATTACCCATAAATGAATTCCTTGAGGGGTGTAGTTTCCAAAATGGGGTCACTTCTGGTGGGTTTCCATTGCTTTGATACCTCTGGGGCTCTGCAAATGCGATATGGCACCCGAAAACCAAACCAGCAAAATCTGCACTCCAAAGAACACACAGCGCTCCTTCCCTTCTGAGGCCTCCCATGAGCCCAAACGGCAGTTTATCACCACATATGGGGTATTGCTGCACTCAGGAGAAATTGGGCAACAAAATTGAGTATTTTGTTCCCTGTGAAAATAAGAAATTTTGATAAAAAATTACATCTTATTGGAAAAAAATTCATTTTTATTAATGTCACAGCCCAATTGAAATAGGTGCTGTGAAAAAACTGTGCGGTCAAAATGCTAACAACAACCATAATTTAATTCCTTGAGGGGTGTAGTTTCCAAAATGGGGTCACTTCTGGCGGGTTTCCATTGCTTTGATACCTCTGAGGCTCTGCAAATGCGACATGGCACCCGAAAACCAATCCAGCAAAATCTGGACTCCAACAAACACATAGCGCTCCTTTCCTTCTGAGCCCTCCCATGAGCCCAAACGGCAGTTTACCACCACAAATGGGGTATTGCCGCACTAAGGACAAATTGGGCAACAAAATGGGGTATTTTGTTCCCTGTGAAAATAATAAATTTTGATCACAAATGACATTTTATTGGAAAAAATGAAATTTTTTTCATTTCACAGCCCAATTCAAATACGTGCTGTGAAAAAACTGTGCAGTCAAAATGGTAACCACAACCATAAATGAATTCCTTGAGGGGTGTAGTTTCCAAAATGGGGTCACTTTTGGGGGATTCCCACTGTTTTGGCACCTCAACACCTTTTCAAACCTGGCATGCTGCCTAAAATATATTCTAATAAAAAAGAGGACTCAAAATGCACTAGGTGCTTCTTTGCTTCTAGGGCTTGTGTTTTAGTCCACGAGCGCAGTAGGGCCACATGTGGGACATTTCTCAAAACTGCAGAATCTGGACAATACATATTTAGTAGTGTTTCTCTGGTAAAACCTTCTTTGTTACAGAAAAAAAAATGAATAAAATTGAAATTCAGCAAGAAAAATGAAATTTGCAAATTTCACCTCCACTTTGCTTTAATGCCTGTGAAATGCCTGAAGAGTTAAAAAACTTTCTAAATGCTGTTTTGAATAATATGAGGGGTATAGTTTTTAAAATGGTGTGTTTTATCAGGGTTTCTAATACATAGGCCCCTCAAAGCCACTTCAGAACTCAAGAGGTACCTTAAAAAAAAGGCTTTTGAAATTTTCTTAAAAATATGAGAAATTGCTGTTTATGTTGTAAGCCTTGTAACGTCCAAGAAAAATAAAATAATGTTCAAAAAACGATGCCAATCCAAAGTAGACATATGGGAAATGTGAACTAGTAACAATTTTGGGTGGTATAACCGTCTGTTTTACAAGCAGATGCATTTAAATTCTGAAAAATGCTATTTTTTCAAAATTTTCTATAAATTTTGCAATTTTTCACCAATAAACACTGAATATATCGACCAAATTTGACCACGAACATGAAGCCCAATGTGTCACGAGAAAACAATCTCAGAATCGCTTGGGTAGGTTTAAGCATTCCGACGTTATTACCACATAAAGTAAAATATGTCAGATTTGAAAAATGGGCTCTGAGCCTTAAGGCCAAAACTAGGCTGCGTCCTTAAGGGGTTAAAGATTATATTCACTTTTGAAACCATTTCTTTTTTCTTTTAATGAATTTAAAATAAAAAAATTTAAACTTTGCAAATACTTTTGATCAAATATCTACTACAGTTTTTGTTTGTACAGCTCCAAGGCAGACCCATGTGAAACAGAGTGATATAACTTCTCAATATTTTACATTCAATCGAGCTGAGCAGCAATACCTGACACAACCTGTGGACAAGAGCGGTACTGTTTCTGGAAAAAAGCAGCTATGCTTTTCTAATTCTAGACAACCCCTTTAAGGAAGAAAAATTACCATACATTTCTAAATAAATAAATAAATCAATATAATATACAGTAATATCTCTAATAATAACTATCCAGGTGGGCTGTTGTGATCTTCCATTGCTTTCAGGCTTGCGGGAAATAACTCCCAGGTGCGAGTTAACTAATTACTGTACCTGACAACTCTTAATGTCCACTTAAGTGGAAATAGTGACTTTCCTAATGACATTGAATATCTGTCATAGGGAATGCAAGACTGCAGCCTGGGTGATTTATTATGTAGGAAGGAACCAGAAATCACTGCACAACAGACAGGGAAGACATCATTCTTGCTGCTGGTCATCATATTATCTCCCTGACTACATATTATGATGGGCTGGAAAATCAAAGGATGCTAAAATATATCCCATTAGCCCCAATACATAATAAAAGAGAAGTTGTATATAAAGGATTGACCCTGTGTAAGAGCTATGCACTAGGAGTCAGTTTTAACTATTTAAAGTTGGTGACATTTGACCACTCATATTAACCCCTTAATGACGCAGCCTAGTTTTGGCCTTAAGGCTCCGAGCCCATTTTTCAAATCTGACATGTGTCACTTTATCTGCTAATAACTTTGGATTGCTTATACCTATCCAAGCGATTCTGATATTGTTTTGTTGTGACACATTGTACTTTATGTTAGTGGTGAAATTTGGTCAATATATTCAGTGTTTATTTGTGAAAAATAACAAAATGTGTAGAAAATTTTGATAAAATAGCTTTTTTCTGATTTATAATGTATCTGCTTGTAAAACAGATAGTAATTTCACACAAAATAGTTACTAGTTCACATTTCCCATATGTCTACTTTATGTTTGCATCATTTTTACACATTCTTTTATTTTTCTAGGTTGTTACAAGGCTTAGAACATAAGCAGCAATTTCACATATTTTGAAGTCAATTTCAAAAGCCTTTTTTTTTAGGCACCAGTTCAGTTCTGAAGTTGCTTTGAGGGCCTAATATATTAGAAACACTCTATTTTAAAAACTAGACCCCTCATAGTATTCAAAACTGCATTAAGAAAGTTTCTTAACCCTTTAGGCGTTTCACAGGAATTTAAAGCATAGTAGAGGGGAAATTTACAAATTTCATTTTTTATGCCGAAATTCCTATTTATTCAATTTTTTTTTGTAAAACAGAAGGTTTTACCAGAGAAATGCAGCTCAATATTTATTGCCCAGATTCTGCAGTTTTAAGAAATATCCCACATGTGGCCCTAGAGTGGTAATGGACTGAAGCACCGGCCTCAGAAGTAAAGGAGCACCCAGAGGATTTGAGGCCTCCTTTTTATTAGAATATATTTTTAGCACCATGTCAGGTTTTAAGAGGTTTTGTGGAGCCAAAACAGTGGAAACCCCCCAAAAGTGACCCATTTGGCAAACTACACCCCTCAAGGAATTTATTGAGGGTTATAGTGGGCATTTTGTTGCATTTTGTGAAATTAGGCTGTGCAATTGAAAATCACATATTTTTCAGATAAAAGGTACACATTTTTAATTTTTACAAGGATTAAAGGAGGTCTTTTGCTATATTTATTGGAATATGTCTGTGAAAATGAAAATCTAAATTTTTTTCTGAAAAAATATAATTTAATTTTTACAAGGAATAAAGAATAAAAAGCACCCCAAAACGTGTAAAGCTATTTCTCACGAATATGGCAATACCCCATATGAAGTAATAAACTGCTGTTTGGACCCACGGCAGAGCTCAGAAGGGAAGGGGGCATATGTAAGCTGGGCAAAGTACATCAGGGCATAATAAGAGGGTATGATAATGGGATAAATAAATAATTCATAGATGTGTGGCCGGTGTCGCAATCTTATCCTCTTTTGGACACTCTGCACAATTTCTGTCGCTATATTTTGAGCGCCAGAACTTTTTTTTATTTTTTCTCCACCGGAGCCGTGCAAGGGCTTATTTGTTACGTTACAATCTGTATTTTTTTTGGTACCATTTTAGGGTACATGTAAGTTTTTTTTTATCACTTTTTATTTGATTTTTTTGGCAAGCAAAGTGACAAAAAAACATACATTTTGACAATGTTTTGGTCCTTTTTTTTACATTAACCCCTTCAGGACCAAGCTCATTTTGGCCTTCAGGACCAGACCCATTTTTTCAAATCTGACATATTTCACTTTATGTAAATGTATCTGCTTGTAAGACAGGCAGTTATACCACACAAAATTGTTGCTAATCAACATCCCCCATATGTCTACTTTAGATTGGCATCGTTTTTTGAACGTCCTTTTATTTTTCTATGACGTCACAAGGCTTAGAACTTTAGCAGCAATTTCTCACATTTTCAAGAAAATTTAAAGGCTATTTTTACAGGGACCAGTTCAGTTGTGAAGCGGCTTTTAGGGCCTTATATATTAGAAACCGCCAAAAAGTCACCCCACTTTAAAATCTTCACCCCTCAAAGTATTCAAAACAGCATTTAGAAAGTTTCTTAACCCTTTAAACGTTTCACAGGAATTAAAGCAACGTAGAGGTGAAATTTTCAAATTTCATTTTTTTTTTCAGAAATTCATTTTTTATCTATTTTTTTTGTAACACAGAAGTTTTTACCAGAGAAACGCAACTAAATATTTATTGCCCAGATTCTGCAGTTTTTAGAAATATCCCACATGTGGCCCTAGTGCGGTAATGGACTGAAGCATCGGCCTCAGAAGCAAAGGAGCACATAGTGGATTTTGTGCCTCCTTTTTATTAGAAAATATTTTAGGCACCATGTCAGGTTTCAAGGGCTCTTTCGGTGCCAAAACAGTGGAAATCCACCAAAAGTGACCCCATTTGGGAAACTACACCCCTTGAGGAAATTACCTAGGGGTATAGTGAGCATTTTGACCCCGCAGGTTTTTTTCAGAAATTATTGGAAGTAGGCCGTGAAAATAAAAATCGTCATTCTTTCAAAGATAATGTAGGTTTAGCTAATTTTTTCTAATTTCCACGAGGACTAAAGGAGAAAAAGCACCACAACATTTGTAAAGCAATTTCTCCCGAGTAAAACAATACCCCACATGTGGTTATAAACGGATGTTTGCACACACGGCGGAGCTTAGAAGGGAAAGAGCGCTATTTGGCTTTTGGAGCTCAAATTTAGCAGGAATGGTTTGCGCAGGCCATGTCGCATTTGCAAAGCCCCTGAGGTACCGAGACAGTGAAAATGTCAAAAAAAAGTGACTCCATTGAGAAAACTACACCCCTTGAGGAATCCATCTAGGGGTGTAGTGAGCATTTTTCCCCCACAGGTGTTTCATAGATTTTATTAGAATTGGGCAGTGAAAATAAAAAAAATCCTTTTTCTTCAATAAGACGTAGCTTTAGCTCAAAATTTTTAATTTTCTCAACAAATAAAGGAAAAAAAGAACCCCAACGTTTGTAAAGCAACTTCTCTGGAGTACGGCAATACCCCACACGTGGTCATAAAATGCTGTTTAGGCACACGGCAGGGCTCAGAAGGGAAGGAGCGCCATTTGCTTTTGGTGTACAGATTTTGCTGCATTTGGTTTTTGGCCGCTATGTTGCATTTGCAAAGTCCCTGTGGGACCAAAACAGTGGATCCCCCCCAGAAGTGACCCCATTTTGGAAACAACACCCTCAAGGTATTCACCTAGGGGTGTAGTGAGCATGTTAACCCCACAGGTGTTTTGCAGAAATTCGTGTGCACACGATGTGGGAAAATGAAAATGGGAATTTTTCCTTAGATACGCCAATATGTGGTGCCCAGCTTGTGCCACCATAACAAGACAGCTCTCAATTATTATGCGGTGTTTCCCTGTTTTAGAATCACCCTACATGTGGCCCTAATCTTTTGCCTGGACATTCGACAGGGCTCAGGAGTGAAAGAGTACCATGTAAAATTGAGGCCTAATTTGGCGACATATAAAGTATTGGTTCACAATTGCAGAGGCTTTGATGTGAAATAATAAAAGAAACCCCTGAGAAGTGACCCCATTTTGGAAACTGCACCCCTCAAGGCATTTATTAAGAGGTGTAGTGAGCATTTTCACCCCACGTGTCTTTTCCATAAATGATTGCACTGTGGAAGGTACAAATTTTAATTTTTCCCTAGATATGCCAATTCAGTGTCAAATATGTCGTGCCCAGCTTGTGCCACTGGGGACACACACCCAAAAATTGTTAAAAGGGTTCTCCCGGGTATGGTGATGCCATATATGTGGATGTAAACTTCTGTTTGGGCACACTGTAGGGCTCAGATGGGTGGGAGCGCCATTTGGGTTTTGGAGCGTGGAATTTGCTTGGTAATAGTTTTGTTTGGAGTATCACTGTTGTTTCCGTTTATAATGTGGGGCATATCTGAGCAGGGCAGAGTACATCAGGGGCATAGTCAGGTGGTATAATAATAAGGTAAAAAAAATAATAAAATGATCCATAGATGTGTGTTACGCTGTGATCGATCCTTTCTGCACAGGCCGGTGTCGCACTGATAAATGTCTTTCCTTATCCCCCTTTTGGTCCACACTCCGCACCTTTGCAGTTTGGGGAATTTTGCCGGGAAAGTGTTGTCCTGGTATAATACGGGCACCGTCGCTTCCAGCAGATATGTTTGGGCGCTCCCCTTCCTGGTTCTCTACTTTTAGTGCCTTGATACATCGCCTTTTGAAACAGAAGAAATGTTCCCCTCGGGCCTTCACAACTGGATATTTTTCTTTCCTGAATTATTGGAGCCTTAACTTATTTTATTTTTTCATAGACGTAGTGGTATGAGGGCTCTTTTTTTATGGGACGAGCTGTAGCTTTTATTGGTAAATATTGGGGTACATGCGACTTTTTGATCACTTGTTATCCTTTTTTTGGGAGGCAAGGTGACAAAAAAAAAAGCAATTCTGCCATATTTTTTTAGTTGTTTTTTTTTATACAGCGTCCACCATGCGTTATAAACTACATGTTACCTTTATTCTGCGGGTCAGTACGATTCCCGCGATACCAAATTTATAGAACTTTTTTATAACTTTTTGCACAATAAAATTACTTTTGGAAAGAGAATGTATTTTTTCTGTCGCCAAGTTGTGAGAGCCATAACTTTTACATTTTTTCATCGATGGAGCTGTGTGACGGCTTGTTTTTTGCGAGACGAGGTATAGATTTTATCGGTACCATTTTTGGATACATGCGACTTTTTGATCACTTTTTATTTCAATTTTTGGAAGACAGTGACCAAAAAACCAGTAATTATGGCAGTGTTTTTGAGTTTCTTTTTTTACGGCGTTCACTGCGCTGGATAAATAACATAATATTTTTATAGTTCAGGTCGTTACAGTCGCAGCGATACCAAATATGTATGGCTTTATTATTTTTTTCTATAATAAATGACTTGATAAGTGAAAAAGGGCGATTGTGTTTTATTTTATTACTTGAAACTTTTATTTTTACTTTTTACTTTTTACTTTTTTGACACTTTTTTTTGACACTTTTCTTTAGTCCCACTAGGGGACTTGAATGTCCAACTGTTTGTTTGATGTTCTAATACATTGCACTACCTATGTAGTGCAATGTATTGGAACTGTCAGTTGTTCACTGACAGCAAGCCGATCAGACTCCGCCTCTGGGCGGGGCCTAATCAGCTTACGTAATGGCAGACAGGAGTCCATTGTTAGGGCTCCTGTTGCCATAGTAACAGTCGCCAGCCTTGCCATCGCATGGCAAGGCTGCCGATTTTCTACAAACCTCTAGGATGCAGGGATCACAATGGATCGCTGCATCGAAGGGGTTAATGCCAGGAATCGGAGCTAGCTCCGGTTCCTGGCGATAGATCGGGGTGTCCACTGTAACATACAGCGGACACCCACTGCTGATGACGCCGGCTCAGCTTCTGAGCCGGAAGCTGAGGCGGCACCATCTTGCCGATGGTACCGGAAGCCTCCTGGGCCCCGCTGACGACGGGGCATAGGAGGATTCTGTTACAGGCTGATCGGGAGGTAAGCATTAGCTCTCCGATCGCCTCTGCAGCCACCGGCAACCCAGCGATCACGTTGCTGGGGTGCCGGTGGCTATAAACTCCTCACATGCTGCGATCTCTACTGAACGCAGCATGTGAGGGGTTAATCGGTAGGATCGGAGGCTAGCTCTGGTCCTGCCCGATACCTCAGGGTGCCAGCTGTAACATACAGCTGTCACCCGGCGGTGATGTCGCTGGCTCCGCACCTGAGCCAGCTTCATCTCCATGACATACAGTAACGTGAAAATGCGGTAAGACACCAGTTTTAATGACGTTACTGTACGTGATCCGGCGGGAAGGGGTTAATCACTGTGCGCTATAAATGAAATTTTACTTTATTCTGCAGGTCGGTACGATTACGGCGATAACATATGTATATCGTTTTTTTATGTTTTGTGGCGTTTGCGCAATAAAATCACTTTTCTATAAAATGATTTCTTTTTTGTGTCACCATATTCTGAGAGCCATAACTTTTTTTAATTTTCAGTCAAAAAAGCTGTGTTTTTTTTTTTCTTACTTTTTTTACTTGAAGACCTGCAGCACTGATGGCTGCTATAACACATTATACTACATAGGTAGTGTAACGTATTATAAACTGTCAGTGTGACGTTGACAGTCACACTGACAGGAAGCCTATGAGGACAAGCTGGTCCTCATAGGCTTCCGTGAATGGCAGACCGGAGGCTGTTGTATGGCCTCCGGTTTTGCCATGCAACCGAAGGCAACACCCGCAATCGGTCCCCGGGAAAGTTTGTTGTAGCAACAAACTGTCCGGTTTGTTGCTACAACAAACTTTCCCTGCGATCACATGATCGGGACCTGAACGAATCAGGTCCGGGTCATGTCTCCGGGACCAGAGGCAGGGGTTAACAGTGCAATCCGGGTGTCAGCACTACTCTGAGACACCCGGATCGCGCTTTTAACACACACTGTGAATTCACGTCGGCGCTGCACATAGCCCAGCAAGCGCCGACGTGAATTTACAGTGGGCGGTCAGGAAGCGGTTAATGACGGTGATCATATTCTCTGTAGCCGAACAAATCGGTTAGACTGTCATAGAACAGGTTGCTGGGGAGCTGCGGACAATGACACAGCCGGCGTCCGAGTGCTTTTCACAGCGCTATGCTGGAACAGAGATCTGTATATTCCCGCCCTGTCTGCACGGAGTATGTGCGAAAAGGACGTGAATATACAGATTGTTGTCATGAAAGGGTTAATGACCAAGCAATTTTTTAAGTTTTTCCATCGTCGCATGCAAAGAGCTATAACTTTTTTATTTTTCCGTTGACATAGCGGTATAAGGTCTTGTTTTTTGCGGCACAAGTTGCATTTTTTAATAGCACCATTTTGGGGTACATATCATTTATCGATTCATTTTTATTACCTTTTTTGGTGGGGTAATAGGAAAAAACACTGAAATTTCGCCACTGTTTTTGTGTCTTAAATTTACGCCGTTTGTGTTATAAATAACATAATGACTTTATTCTGCGGGTCGTTACGATTGCGGCGATACCAAATTGATCTAGTTTTTTTTTATGTTTTACTACTTTTACACATTGAAAACCCCTTTTTTTTCTAAATTATTTGTTTTTGTGTCGCCATATTTTAAGAGCCATAACTTCTTCATTTTTCTGCTCTCAGTTGTATGAGGGCTTAATTTTTGCGGGACGACTTGTAGTTGTTATTGGTACCATTTTGGAGTACATGCGACTTTTTGATCCCTTTTTATCAAATTTTTTGGAAGGCAGGGTGAACACAAAACGGCAATTCTTGCATTGTTTTTAATTTTATTCTTTACGGTAGTTACCCTGCGGTTTAAATAATGCAATCATTTTATAGTTGGGGTCTTTACAAATGCAACAATACCAAATATGTGTAACTTTTTTTTTTATTAATAAATTATTTTGTAAGGGCAAAAGTGGGTTTTTATTTTTTTCACTTGGGACTTTTATTTATTTATTTATTACAAACTTTATTAAAAATGTTTAAACTTTTTTTAGTCCCATTACGAGACTTTACTGGGCGATCTTTTGATTACTTTTATAATACACTGCAATACTCATGTATTGCAGTGTATTAATGCCTGTCCGTGTAAGGGTATGTTCACATGCAAACTCAAAAACATCTCAAAATACGAAGCTGTTTTCAAGGGAAAACAGCTCCTGATTTTCAGACGTTTTTTAAGCCACTCGCGATTTTCGCCGCGAAAAACGCTCCGTCGGAACAGAACGCCGTTTTCCCATTGAATTACGCCTGAAAAGACGGCTCCAATACGTCTGCAATCATCTGCCCGTTGATTTCAATGGGTTTTACGATGTTCTGTGAAGACAAAGTGTATTTTTCAAAAGACGGCGCGTAAAAAGACGCCCGCCTTAAAGAAGTGCATGTCACTTCTTGGGACGTAATTGGAGCCATTTTTCATTGACTCCATTGAAAAACAGCTCCAATTACGTCCGTAATGGACGCCGCGAAATATGCCTGAAAACAGCTCCCTAATTTCAGACATATTTGGCGTTGCTGTGTGAACATACCCTAATAGTGACAGGCAACTGTTAGGCCATGTCCCTGCCCCTAGCATTTACTAAAGGCAGACCTGGGGGTCTTTGTGAGGCCCCCAGTTGCCATAGAAACCATCGGCACCCCGTAATCACTTTGTGGGGTGCCGTAGGGTAAGAGATGGAGCCCCCTCTCTCTAAAACCACTCAGATGCGGCGGTTGCTATTGACCGCTGTATCTGACGGGTTAAATATGCTAGTGGTCTTGATCGATGCCCTGCAGCCCGAGGCTGTTTAGCAACCAGCCTGGGCTTCAGGAGCACCCTGCCTGATGCGAGAAAACGTCTTCTGAAGTGCCGCCTTTTCACGTCGGCACTGAATACTCTGAACGGCCTGCGTAAAAAGTCTATACGCTGGTCGTTAAGGGGTTAAGGGCCCAGGGATTTCTTTTCATTTTTGCCTTACCGCATTGAATCCGTTTTTTATTTTTGTTGTATTTTTTTATTTTACAATATTGAGGTAAATATATGTTAACGTTTAACTTTTTATTGAGGAGTATGAACAACAAAATGTAACTTTTTTCTTTGCTTCTCCCCAGTAAACCTTCTAATCAGTTTTTCCTTTTTTTTCCTATACCGCTTTGGAATACCTTTGTATTATTGTCTGTCGGTGTGAATCTGCCTTAGCTATAGTCTAAGGGTATGTGCACACGACCAATTTTCAGGCGTAATGGAGGCGTTTTACGCCTTGAATTATGCCTCAAAAGACGGATCCAATACGTCGGCAAACATCTGCCCATTGCCTGCAATGGGTCTTACGATGTTCTGTGCTGACGACCTGTCATTTTACGCGTCGCTGTCAAAAGACGGCGCGTAAAATTACGGCCGCGTCAAAGAAGTGCAGGACTCTTCTTGGGACGTAATTGGAGCCGTTTTTCATTGACTCCAATGAAAACCAGCTCCAATTACATCCGTAAAAGATGTCGCGAAAAACGTGTGTACTTGTAAAAACGTCTGAAATTCAGGAGCTGTTTTCTCCGGAAAACTGCTCCGTATTTTCAGACGTTTTTGGCGTTGCCGTGTGAACATACCCTAATAGGGGTATTGTGAGCGCAGTCCTTGGAGCCTTTGTTAGACCCCTTTCCTCCATAGCAACCCATTGGCACCCCCATACCAATCACATAATCAAAGTATTTATTACGGGCACATTCACACTAGCATCTTTTGAGTCTTTGTTTTTATGTGCTAAAGAGATTGCACAACTGATGTATGATTTGCATTCGCTTTCCAATGCATGCTCTTACATTTGGTCAACAAACTCCAAATTAAAGCCAATCGCTGGGGGTTTCTTCTAACAAAATTATATTTGCAAAAGTGGACAACCCCTTTAAAATATGATTTTAGCCTTAAAAATGTCCACGACTCAGCATTTACTGAATTTTTTTAAAATAAATTAAGCCTCATACCTGGCATATTGGATCTTTTTAATGTCTTCATGACTTCATTTGTCAAAATACTCTTGCTTACAGCACATATATTATAGTCCTTGAGCTCATATGTGTATGGCAAAGTCCTCATCTTCCTTAGACATCCTATGGCTGGCATTCTGGGATGTTTTCCGACTAGCAATACAATAACTATCAATTTGTATAAAATTCATGAAAACATTTAACGGCTATGTACACCTTTGAAGTCGTTTATTTATTTTTTTTTTAATAAATATGTGTATCAGTGTGTAAACTGGTTCAATGTCAGCGGGTCCCGTGTGTCTCTGACACGCAGGATCCACCTGTTATAAATCACATCTAAGTTATGACCTTAGATGTGATCGGTAAGGCTGGGTTCACACGAGCATGTTCGGTCCGTAATGGACGGAACGTATTTCGGCCGCAAGTCCCGGACCGAACACACTGCAGGGAGCCGGTCTCCTAGCATCATAGTTATGTACGACGCTAGGAGTCCCGGCTTCTCCGTGGAACTACTGTCCCGTACTGAAAACATGATTACAGTACGGGACAGTTGTCCAGCAGCGAGGCAGGGACTCCTAGCGTCGTACATAACTATGATGCTAGGAGACCGGCTCCCTGCAGTGTGTTCGGTCCGGGACTTGCGGCCGAAATACGTTCCGTCCATTACGGACGTAACATGGTCGTGTGAACCCAGCCTAACAGCTCCATCCTGTGTGTCAAAGACACGCCGGACCTGCTGACACTGAACACATCAGTGCCGCTGACCTGATATATACAGGGTTCAGTGCTAGATACAGCTGATCTGTATACAGGATATAAAGCAGCTGCATCTCAAAAAGTAAAAATAATTCTTAATAAAATGTAATTACAAAGTTGCACAAAACACACTGATAAACATTTTTTTTTATTTAAAAAAAAAAAAGATTTCAAAAGTGTACATAGCCTTTAACTTTGTATATATTACATTAAAATGTTGCATAAATATAAATTGTATTGAAAAATTTGACCGATCGTTCATTCTACACAACTAATTAACTTTTAAGTTTAGCAAGATATATGCATTTCAGATGGACGTGGAGGTTGTCAGCTGGCCGGATCCTGAAGGCACAGCTGGCCACATCTGGACACATCTACTTATCTAATTTCTTCAAATCACCCGGGGAACACTGAAGATACGTACAGTAGCTGAACATCAGAAAGCAATTTAAAAATGGAAATATAAAATAATGACTAATATATTTAAGAAATACTTGCAAATGATACTCTCTCTTCAGGCCTACTATCCAGATGGGATGTACCCACTGGGTCAGCAAGCTGGCACAATAAGTAGTTTTATTATTCATAGGTTCATTAAAATGAATACACTTTCATGAAGATTGGCATATGGCAGTTTAGGGCTACAGTAATCTTAGACAAAACATGGTAAGGAAGACTGTCCTTCATGTGATAACATCTCCTCTGCCTTAGTTTAGTTAAGATGTCAAACTTAGTGAAAACTAAGAAGTGCACAATTTATTCTTCTAAGGCCGAATTCAGACGTCCGTAGTATACGTCTGTGTGATTACTGTTAAAATAACGGCCGTCACACGGACACGTGTATTTCTATAGAGCCGTTCACACAGCCGTTGTTTTAACGGACCCTATGAAGGGTCCCTTGAAGAATAGAACATGTCTTATTTTCTTCCATTTTCACGGATCCCTCGATAGACTCAAGTCTGAAAACGGTACCCGCACGGGTGCAACTCGAGTTTGCACTTGTTTGTGTGAATCTGGCCTTAGAGATAAAACGATAAGGCTCAATAAGAAATGAGTAAACAAGAAACTGAAACCTTTACAAGTGGAACTTTCATAGAAATAGAGTAGGGCAGATATATGCCACCAGATGGTAACACATTAAATAAGGGGGTAAACCCTGGTGGCTTGGTCGGATTTTCCTAGCATTTTTGTAGTATATATTTGTTTCATTTGCTCTTAAATTCTTTTATTCGGTGTAGTATTGGAAAAAAACAGTTGTTACCTAAAAACCACACCCAAGTAGCTTATTAAAGAGGTTGGCTCATCAAAGACATTGGTGAGATATTGCTAAGATATGCCACCAATGTCCAATTGATAAAGTCCTACTGGGCTAACTCCATGATTATCTCTAACAAAGTGTTAGTGGTGCTCGGAACGCTCCATGCCACTTAGTCTCTCGTAGCTCCGCTCCTATTCTGGGCGCCTGGATGGACAAACGGATCGGACAGGAAATGAAGTGGCACAATGCTTTACTAACACCACTCCCACTACAGTTTAGCAATCTGCTGAAGTAACATTGGTTGCATTCCGGCCAATCGGACTTTGGTGGCATATCTTAGCAATTGTACTACCAAAGTCTGTGATGAGCCAACTTCCTTAACCTGATAAAGACCACGCGCCATGATTGTACGGAGCATAATACTGAGCTTTCAACCCGCACCACTGTAAATCTATGGCACAGATTCAAAGCTACTGCTCCTGTAATCTAGCAGGAGCAGGTTTAGTGCCGACCACCCTGAAGAGAAGACAGAAGTGCTTTATTATAGAAGTTGTACAATTTTGGGGATATGAAATAGGTTTGTATTTTGACTTTTATTTAATAAAAACAGATGTGTGAAAAAATTGTGTTTGTTCTTTTTTCTACTTTTGCAACTTTTTTCTTTGTCTGCTGGGGCACTGTGTCTAAGTCTATCATGTGTGATATTGACTGCTGGGGCACTGTATCTAAGTCTATCATTTGTGATACTGTCTGCTGGGGCATGCATCTAAGCCTATCATGTATGATACGGTCTGCTGAGACCAGGTGGGTATGTGGGACTACCTACAGGAGACTGCATGGCACTGTCTACAAGGGGGATGTATGGCAGAGGAACGGTGTGTGGAACCATACAGGTGGTTGTGACAATATATACAGGGGGCATTGTGTGGGGAACTCTCTACAGGTGTCTTTGATTAGAGCCCCGAGACATAACTTTGCTTGGGGCCCTAGAAATGCCAAATTTGCCCCTGAGGGTTAATACAAGGATACTTACTGCTGGGGTCTTATATCTAAGGCTACATTCGTACGAGCATGACAGATTTCCGTGCATAAAAAACGAACATAAATCTGTCCATGTGCATTGCATTTTGCATCAGTGTGCTTTTGCGTGTGGCATGTTTTGTGTATTTCACGCACTTGCAAGCACTTTTTTTTTTCAATGTAACTGATGCGTGAAACACGGACAGCACACAGATGTTGTCCATGTGTTGTCCGTGGTTTTCACGCACCCTTTGACTTCAATGGGCGGCTAGGTGCGTGAAATACTCCAATATAGGACATGCAGTGAGTTTCATGCAACGGACACTTGCTGTGTGAAAACTCACACATGTGTGAATGGTCCCATTGAAATCAATGGGTCCGTGTGCTGTGCGTTGTTTAAAACGCACTAAATGCACGCTCGTCTGAATGAGCCCTAAGTCTGTGATACTGTCTGCTGGGGCCATGTATCTAAGCCTATCATGTGTGATACTGTCTGCTGGGGCCATGTATCTAAGCCTATCATGTGTGATACTGTCTGCTGGGGCCATGTATCAAAGCCTATCATGTGTGATACTGTCTGCTGGGGCCATGTATCTAAGCCTATCATGTGTGATACTGTCTGCTGGGGCCATGTATCTAAGCCTATCATGTGTGATACTGTCTGCTGGGGCCATGTATCTAAGCCTATCATGTGTGATACTGTCTGCTGGGGCCATGTATCAAAGCCTATCACGTATGATACTGTCTGCTCAGACAATGCATCCAATTCTATCCAGCAGTGTTTCTATAGGAGCCTTAGTCTTATAGATATGTGATCTCCAATATGTATGTAAAAATGTTGTTGTTTTTTTGTTGGGGGAGGAGTAAATATATGTCTCGGGACTTGTGCCCCTGATCTTTTAAGACCCTAGCAACGCCCATGTGATTGAGAATTTTGAGAATGAGAATTTTTGAAACTTCTTTTCTCCTTTGAGTTGTGTAAAAGTTGACATGTGTAAAAAAAGAACAAAGCGCTTACATAGCACAGAAGCAGGCCATAAGGCTGCTAAGGGGACCTTGTGTAGAGGGGGCCCAGCACTGGTTGGTCCTATCTCCTCAACTATTCAGTGGTGAGAACCTGTTCGGGTCACATCTCTGCAGAAGAACTGCGTTGTTAACAAAGAAGTGGGTGTGAAATTGGCCCATGGGTCATGGAAAGGGTGTAAAAGAGGTAACAAACTCTTAGGCCTCATGCATACGACTGTGCCCGTTATCACGGTCCATGATTACAGGCATGGTCAGCCGCGTACAGCCAGCCGCATTTTCAGCCCATGATCCCACAAAGTATGGGAGCATGGTCCATAAAAAGCAAAAGATGGGACATGTCCTATCTTTTGTGGAGGCCTTCCACGGCCCGGACACCTTCCCACAAATATACTGGAAGGTGTCTGTGGTCAATAGAAATTAATATGTCCGTAATTGCGGACCGTAATTACTGACTAAATCTACGGTCGTGTGCATGGGGCCTTAGTCTTCCCTTGCTGGTTGGGTGCCCCATTTTGAACTTTGCTATGAAGCCCCCTCTCATGTATGTAGACCACTGATAAGAATTGTCAGTTTAGGTATGGGTAAAGGTCCTTAGGTATGTTGGCCTAGTAAAAAAGACCCTTGGAGGGTTGACCATCCTGTTGCCCCAATGGGCTCTGAATATGGCTTGGAGATTACTCGAATGAATTAGATTAATTCGCCCTCAAGGCCTCCGACGATTCTGTTTTTTAACAGAATCGTTAAATTGTTGTTTTTTTTAGTGGCTGCAGGAGGAAGCTCTGCTTCGCCACCTCGTCACTGCCTGATCTGCCCCATCTGACAAGCTGTGCCCGGTCTGTCTCTGCTTCCCCACGGAACTGCTGTTCTGTAGTGAACAAAATTATACAGTACGGAACAGCAATTCCGTGGGGAAGCAGAGACAACTAGTATATAGCCACACCGCACTGTAGATGCTACCCCTCCTTGCAGATCACACCAACCCCCCCCTTGCAGATCGCGCCACCACTACCCCTTGCAGATCACATCCCCCCTTGCAGATCGCACCACCCCCCTTGCAGATCACACCACTCCCACTTGCAGATCGCACCACCACCACCCCTTGTAGATCGCAGCACCCCCCTCTTGTAGATAGCACCACTGTAGCTCCCACTAGGAGCTGTATCCCTGGTCAAAGTGTCGGCAACCTCTGGCCGGAGATTCAGCCCCTAGTGGCAGCTACAGTGGCCGCTATCTACAAGAAGGATGGGGTGGGGTGCTGCAATCTACAAGGAGGGGTGGGAGTGCGATCTACATGTGAAGCTGCAATCTACAAGGGGCGTGGGGGTGTGATCTACAAGGGGGCTGAGAATGTGATCTACATGTGGGGCTGCGATCTAAAAGAGGGGGTAGGGATGCAATCTACAAGTGGGGTAGGGGTGCAATCTACAAGGGGGTGTGGGTGTGTGATCTACATTTGGGGCTGCGATCTACAAGAGGGGGTGGGGGTGCGATCTACAAGGGGGTGAAGGTGCGATTGACGAGGTGGGTTTGGGTGAGATCTACAAAGGAGGGGGTGGTGTTGCGATCTACAAGGGGGTGTGGGGGTGGGGTGCTGCGATCTACAAGGAGGGGTGGGAGTGCGATCTACATGTGAGGCTGCGATCTACAAGGGGGAGGGAGTGTGATCTACAAGTGGTGGTGGTGGTGGTACAATCAACAAGAGGGGTGGGGTTTGATCTACATGTGGGGGTTTGATCGACGAGGGGGATGGGGGTGCGATCTACAAGGGAGGTGGGTGGTGTTGCGATTTACAAGGGGGTGGGGGTGGGGTGCTGCGATCTACAAGGGGGTGTGAGTGCAATCTACATGTGGGGCTGCGATCTACAAGTGGGGCTGCGATCTACAAGAGGGGGTGGAGGTACAATCTACAAGGGGGTGGGGGTGCAATCTACAAGTTGGTGGGGGTGCAATCTACAAGTGGGTGGGGGTGCGATTGACAAGGTGGGTTTGGGTGCGATCTACAAAGGAGGGGGTGGTGTTGTGATCTACGAGGTGGTGTGGGGGTGGGGTGCTGCGATCTACAAGGAGGGGTGGGAGTGCGATCTACATGTGAGGCTGCGATCTACAAGGGAGATGGAGTGCGATCTACAAGTGGGGGTGGTGGTACAATCTACGAGAGGGGTGGGGTTTGATCTACATGTGGGGGTTTGATCGACAAGGGGGTGGGAGTGCAATCTACATGTGGGGCTGCGATCTACAAGTGGGGCTGCGATCTACAAGAGGGGGTGGAGGTGCAATCTACAAGGGGGGTGCGGCTGCAATCTACAAGGGTGGGGGTGGTGCTGCGATCTACAAGGAGGGGGGTTGGAGGTGCTATCTGCAAGGGTGTGTGGCACTATATGGGTGGTGGCACTGTCACTAAATGTGGGCCCTGTGTCACGATATGTGGGCCCTTTGTCACTATATGTGGGCCCTGTGTCACTATATGGGGGCCCTGTGTCACTATATGGAGGCACATTGGCACTATATAGGGGTACTGTGGCACTATATGGGGGCACTGTGGCACTATATGGGGGCACTGTCGCACTATCTACAGGGTCATTGCGGCACTATCTACAGAGACATTGCGGCACTATCTACAGGGACATTGCGGAACTATCTACATTGGCACTGTGGTGTTTTCAGGGGATTGGGAAAAAAAAAAACCCTGACAAATGAAATCCACTTGAAGACACTGATGCAAAATGGACATGAAAACCTGACAATTGATAATTTTTTAATGGCCAATTTTTTTTCACTGTCGTGTGACTGCAGCCTAAATGACTGATGACAGGAGTCCCGTTCACAAGTACCGTGTTTGGGTCGGGAAATCCAGCGGACTCACGGACCGTTTTTCATGGTCCAAAAACGGTCGTGTCAATCGGGCTTTAATGTTATTTATTTAACCCTTCATGGTGGGGCCGGTACTGCACAGGGGGCTGCTCAGACCTCCGACACTATAATGTCATCTCGCCCAGAGTGCCCGCTCGGCACTATCTGCCTGGCCCTGCTGCAATTTACACTTCTCTCACCTGCAATATCGGAGACCGGCTGAGGTGGTGACGTGCAAAGTGAGATGTTCGTGCACGCAGCGCATCATTGATTATAGATTCTGTTAACCTGTTCCCTGCCGGGGAACACATAAATTATAATCAATTAGATATACATTTTTCCAATTGTATTTCTGATAACGTTTTTGCAGAGGTTAAAAGTTGTGAAGTTAGATGCAATTATTATAGTCATATATGTTAAAAAGTTATTTATATAAAGAAAATAATTTATTAAATCATCTCTTGGTATTTTTTTCAGTTCATTTAACAGTAATAAGAAAATCGAGATTCAAATCGAAAATCGCCCGTAATAGGGTTGAAAAAAAATCTAGATTACATTTTTGCCCAAAATCACCCAGTCCTAGCTCTGAATATAGTGCAATATGTGTTTGCACATACTGTATATATTCTAGTTGAAATTTCTGCATCACAAATCATAGTGTACGGCAGTCAACCTATTTATCAGGCAATTTGTTGAAGCATCAAGAAAAAAAAACCATAACAACCTTTGAATATCTAAGAGTCACCCAGCTTATTCCACATAGGAATGTCAATTTGATATCTTTCATCTGTATATTGACTTGTGTGCCCCATTCCGAGGTATTAACACATGTACATAGCGAGTAACCAATTGTATTTGATATTGATCTTGAGGCTTGGGTCTCTTGAGGTTCCATTGACTGACATTCTTATCTTTCAAAATTCACATTGTTATAAAAAAATGCAGACGCTATATAGCAAAAAGCCATTTCGCTGTCCCAGAGAACATTTGCTGATAATTTATCATTTATACCTTAAGGTACTAACAGCTTGATACATTTCGCTTTTCTTAAATTAAGAGGAACTGCCTATCTCCACCACAGAGAGGGAGTTTAACCTCATCAGTGACCTGCTAACATAACGGGGCAATTTTGTGCTTACAGGCATGAAAACCTATAGAAAACAAGATGGCACCACGGGGGTTGTGTACTGAGAATTTCTCTATCAAACCTTCTTTTTGTTGCCGTATTCTGCATTTAAATGTTTTTTTTTGGTCAAATCGATAAAGCGCACCATCGTGGATTTATGATTGAAAAGATTTCTAACTGATGAGGAGTCACATTGAAGAAAACGACTTGATTTTTACGGCATTGCTCATGGTTCTGTATTTAAGTACATCCCCTGCTATGATGGATGAACAATAACTACAATTCCTGGAAGCAAGTAACATATCTATTATTCTCTAGACCTTCAGTTCTAAAGGTTTCCTCAAGTAATCTTCTATTATGTGTCTTATCCTTTATAAGAAGAAGTAATAGGTCTCAAAATAAACACTGATGGGTATTATCTACTTGGAAGACTGATCATATTTAACACGGTACTGTTCAAGGGAGGTATTGATTTGGTTCTGGGGTTCTAGTAAATATATCCTTCCCTAAAGCCTATAGTAATATGTTTTAGATTTTCAACTTTAAGGGATTTGTCTGATTTAGAAAAACAAAAAATGTTCAAATTCCCCATTAGGGAATGTTGAGTTATTTGCCAGAGCTTAGAAAACCTATAAAAAGCAAACACAGATAGCCTATTGATTTAGATAGGAACTGTGTAATGCTTAATTTACAGATTACAGGTGATCGCTGAGGGCAGCTGGAAATCAACTCATCCTCAAGGGTGCCTTATGACAAAAAGCCTCCCGGTGTGCCCATGCCTAAATGTGTCTATTATCTGTGAAGATAAATCAGTCATATGTTTCACATCTAAACTTTATATTAGTTTCATGCAGTCCAATGGATAAGTCAGAATAAGGGCTGGAAGTTCTATAGAGGCCCATAGGCAAAACATTGTGAGGAATTTTCTTTTAGAAGGATGCCAAGCGAGACTAGGTCATAAAAACAGGATTGTTGCCACTTACCGAGGTCCCCTGCCCGGCAGCCTACTCTCTCCCGCCGCTGTGCTTCCTTGCCTTGGTCAGCTCGTCCCCGCCGCTGTCAGCTTCCTTTGATCAGTGCTCTACTCACCGTTGCCACTGCTCTCCTTAAAGGGCCAGTGCATGCCAAATTCTCTGCTTCTCCAGCTAATAGTGAGTCTTGCTTACTATTTAAGAACCCTTCACTTTAGTGCTAGTTAGATGTTAGTTCATTTTGTCACTTAGTTTGTGATCCGACTTGTCCATTTGACCACATCTATTGTCTGCTTCCTGCCCTGACCTCAGCCCAACTACTGTTTACGATTTTACTTTGCCTGCCCTGACCTCTGCCTATCTCCCGTTACCATCTGAACTCTGCCTGGCATGACCTTTGATTTTGTATGACTGAAGCTTCTCACTTCTGTCTTTGTCCCCCATCCTGTTGACGTTTCTTCAGCTCTGTTAGCTGATGCTAACGGGGACCACTCCTTGGATAGCGACCTGGGTATTCCTCAGTGAAGTCCAGATTCCTGCACATGGGTTAAAGGGTGAAGACCGGGGGGTTCCTTAGACTCGGCTCCCGGGTTTAGCCCAAAGTAAAATCTGTAGCAACTCGGTGGATCCACATCCACTACTCCAGGTACATGAAAAGGATAAGGGTGAAATTTATGCAGCCCCACTATATTAAATACCATATATTAAAATATTATAAACAGTAGCAGAGTCCCTAAAATTTACGTAATAGTAATACCACTATAAAGTGACCAAATAATGCTCCCACAATGCCAAAATAATAGACATAGATACATTGCCACCATAATAATGCCACTGAATATTTTCTAAAGAGTCATTTCCAAAGAAATGTGAGAATAAATAGGTTTACATACTAATGCTAAGTGAAAAGTTATAGTTTACTTAAAAGTTAGAAGTTCAAACTTCGAGAATAAGTCAGAATTTTCCACTGTGGTGCATAGAGAAACTTAGAACACAAGGGGTATAAAAGATTAGAATAGACAGAGGGGTGAAGAGCCCATCTCATACATCAGCGGCAACAGTGTGTTTGAACTACGCCACTGTTCTATCTATCTATCTATCTATCTATCTATCTATCTATCTATCTATCTATCTATCTATCTATCTATCTCATATCTATCTATCTATCTATCTATCTATCTATCTATCTATCTATCTATCTATCTATCTATCTATCTATCTATCTATCTCTCTCATATCTATCTATCTATCTATCTATCTATCTATCTATCTATCTATCTATCTATCTATCTATCTATCTATCTATCTATCTATCTATCTATCTATCTATCTATCTATCTATCTATCTATCTATCTTCACATCTGCGTTGGGGTTCCGTTCTGACCTTCCGTCTGAGCTTTCTGTCAGAACAGGACCCTGAACAGACACAAACTGAGACAGTTGGAAACCAGAGGTTTCGGTACCCATGGTTTCCGTTTGTCTCTGTTGTGCATCGGACCGGTCGTTTTGCCGAAAGCAATAGTGTAGTCGACTACGCTATTGCTTACGTCAAAACGACAGGTCCGGTGCACAACAGAGACAAACGGAAACCATGGGCACCGGATCCATCACCATTGAAATCAATGGTGATGGAAACGGATACCTCTAGTTTCCGTCTGTCAGTTTGTGTCTGTTCATTGTCCCGTTCTGACAGAAAGCTCCGACGGAACGTCAGAACGGGTCCCCAACGTAGATGTGAATGAGGCCTTATAAACATGCACGCTCGGCTGATTGTGCATGTGTTCTGTAGAACAGATAGTTCTGAAAAGCCAATGCTCGACACCTCTGGCAATGGCTTATCTCCTGCGGGAAAAATATATTTGGCATATTGAAATCCAACATGCCCGAACCTTCTTTCCCCTGACATCTGTTATCACGGGAGAGTCGGGATACCCCCATACACATTAGATGGTCAATCGGTAGCGCCAAAATCAACGGGCTCCGTTGAAGTTTATTTAATGGGTATGGGCATTTTAACCATCTTCCTTATGGGCAGTGTCAATGTCATTTGTGCTGTGTGATAACCGTAAGCTAAAAGAGAGGCTTGGGTGAGTTATTATGTCGCAAAACAAAGATCAAAAAATGTATCTCTGTGGAATCCCGGTAGTGTCGCTATGACAAGAGCTATTGGGGCACATATATTGTACACAGCAAAAATAGTAACTGCGACCTAATATCAGAGCATATGCTATAAGGTAAGTAGTGTTATTATATTTAATGGTTTCCAATCAGCTGTAATCTGCAAGGGAACTTGGCAGCAAGTGTCCAGTTCCCCTGCAGCGCCACCACAGGGGAAATGAAACATTACATGGTGCCTATTAAATTCAATGGAGTGTCTGTGTAATGCATATATTTGCTGGGTCCTCCAGAGAGAGAGATGCCCTTCTCTACAGATAATTGGTGGAGGTCCCAAATGAGGATCACCTCTTTAATATGTTGATTTATATTTGCTCAAAAACTTTTTCACACAATATAGTGAAATAAAAACCATATAACTTGGCATAATACAACTATTGACGTGTTGGCTCCAGCAGTTCTAATTCTCATGCCAGTAAGTGCTGCTAATGCATTGTTCATTATTGTTTACTGTCAGGAAATCATATCTCCTAGATGACAGAAGGAAGCTTTGGTGTGAAGGACCTGCTCCCAGCCAAACATTTTTAATTGTAATATTGTGGCGCTGCATAATATTCAATTAATGAAGATACGAGGACTGAGACATAAATAATGAACTCACTCGAGATGGTAGCTTTAAAATAACACAAGTGGTGTGATTACTTGGATTAACAAGTTGGACGTAATGTACAGTTTATCTCAGTTCTTGCCATATATTGATATTGCGGATATATAAAGGTAAAATACATAAAACATGAAAAATCACAGATAAAGGGGTAATCTGCCTTAGAAAACTAAGTGAATCGAGGGGAACCCCTATTCAGGACCCACATCTATTAGCCAGTGCTTTGTATTTATTGCTTTGGAGGACTTGTCATGCTTAATTGCCCCTGTGGTGGTGCTGCAGGGGAATTGAACACTTACCGCCAGGCTTCCCCCATAGATTACTGCTGATTGCTGAGAGCGCCAGCAGCAGGACTTTTTGTGATCATCTTATCGTCCCGAGATTCACCTAATAGAAGAAATAGTCCAAAGTGAAGGACTCCTTTAAAGAGGTTCTCCAGGACTTTAACATTGGAGAGGTCATCAATGCCTTATTGGTGTGGGTCTGACCTCTGGGACCCCTGCCGTTCAGCACAGTCAAGGGTCATAAAAAAGCTGCATCCCCTTCATTATTTATATAGGCACAAATTCTCAACGGTACCAGTGGCTTTGCCTAGTGCTGCAGCTCATCCCAGGCAGAGTTCGCACTCCCAACAATCAAACATTGATAGCCTGTCCTAAGGATAGGCCTTCAAAGTTAATGTCCCGGAGAACCCCTTTAAGATTCTGTATAAATATTCTATAAATCAAATTGTAGCTGCTTGTCCTTATCAATAAGTTTGGGATCACGTTGGAAAACCCCTTTCTATAGGCCCTGAATAGAAATCTCTGATAGGAACCTCTTTATTAGCCAAAGCAGAGGGACTCATCATTAACATTAGCCTTCACTGGAATTAAGGAACCAAACCTGAAAAACAGCCCCAGACCATTACCCCTCCTCCACCAAATGTTACAGTAGTCTCTATGTTTTCCGGTAGGTGGCGATCTCCTGGCATCTGCCAACCCAGATTCTTCCATCAGACTGCCAGACAGTGAGACGTAATTCATCACACAGAGAACACGCTGCTCCAGAGGCCAGTGACTGCGAGCTTTATACCACTCCAGCCGATGCTGAAGTCACTGAGCTCTTCAGTATGACCATTACTACTAGCAATGTTTGTCTGTGAAGATTACATTGCTGTGTGCATAACTGTATGCCCCTATTTGCAGTGGATGTGGCTGAAACACCTGATCTCTATAATCAGACATGGTTATGAGTTTGCTATATTTATGGGAGGAAAGGCATATCCCGACCCTCACCCGCCCCCTCCTGCCCCTCTCACTAGTGATTGATGGATGTTGTGTTCACATCGAAATACCCGGTAGCCCGTCAATAACGGCTGAGAGTGGTGGTTATAGCTGGGGGAGGAGGGTTGATTGCTCCTTACATGAGCACAGCGGACGCCATAACTATTTCTGGCTAATAACAGCTAGCAAAGATTACAGCAAACTGCACAATATTTTTTTGTGCCATAAGGGCTAATAGTATAGTAGACCTATAATAATAGGACTGCATATTTCTATGATTTTAACACCCTATCAACTATAGAATTATTATAGTTAGAGGCTTTTTCTCTTGTCTGGACTGTCAGCAGCGGTTCTGTAATTTTCCTGCGGGTAAAATGTACACTTTCCGGTGCGCTGGGGATCGGCTCCGGTACTTTACTCAGCCGGTATTCCTAGTGTGACTTGTAATATATTCAATTGTTAGATATATTTAAAATATGGCCATTATAGCCATTCATGAATATTCATGCTGCTATTTTTGCAATTTTGAACCTCTGGGGAGATTTTTACCATATTAACTAATTTTGAAATAGAGTTGAATTTGACAGGGAACAACACAGTGGATATAAAATTGCTGAGCCAATCTGCTAAAGCAGACGGAAATAAGAATAAAATTAGAGATGGAGAAAAATTTATTTTCTAGCGGAGAGACTATGAGAAAATTGGCACAGGATATGAAGAGAAGAGAGGATTTTACAAGTGAGAAAATGCTATTATACAACCATTTAATAAATGGATGTACCGTTTAATATATATACAATGGCCAATCATTTTTTTATCAAGGTTTTATTGCATATTATTTTTGGCAATTACAACAAATGTAGCAGCATTCCAGTTTTTCATAGTGAAGAAAAAAAGTGTTTATTCTCCCATCAGTATGTGATGTTTCAGCCCCAAAACATGGGCCTTTCTCAGAAAGACTCATGTTTTGGGGCTGAAAATTCTCATACTGATGGGTGAATAAATACCTTTTTTCTTCACTTTGAAAAACGGCTGGAGTGCTGCCTAATTTATTGAAGTATTTGTGAAAGGGCTGGAGGTCTGGGTCCTGAGGCTTGCACCCACACTTTTTGCTATCATAGTGCTGCTCTTTTTTTTTGGAACTTTAGATAGACAGACAGACAGACAGACAGACAGACAGACAGACAGATAGATAGATAGATAGATAGATAGATAGATAGATAGATAGATAGATAGATAGATAGATAGATAGATAGATAGATAGATAGATAGATAGATAGATAGATAGATAGAGCTATATAGATAGATAGATAGATAGATAGATAGATAGATAGATAGATAGATAGATAGATAGATAGATAGATAGATAGATAGATAGATAGATAGATAGATAGATAGATAGATAGATAGATAGATAGGTATAATACCTATAGATATAAGATACAGCTGTAGCCGTCTTTACCTTGACTTTTAACGCATTAAATAAACAGTGTTTAGATCCCTTATCTTGAATTTTTCAAAGGCTTTTCAATGGCTTTTGTTGTGTCATATAACGCTGCAGTAAGTTATCAGAGTCAAGATAAAGATGGCTAAATCCGCAGCTAGATAGATAGATAGATGCTGTAGATAGATAGCTAGATAGATAGATAGTAGGTAGAAAAAAGCAGCACTTCAGAAAATTCAAATATCACGGTGCTATGCGTCCTTGACGGTCATCCACACGGTCCTGAATTGGATAAACAAAGGTCCTGCTGAGAGGACTGAAACGTAGCTATTTCTGTACATGGGTGAATAAACCACTATCTTTGCAACTACTCCTGGAGTGCTGCGTCTATTTCCTCGTTTGTAGATAGATAGATAGATAGATAGATAGATAGATAGATAGATAGATAGATAGATAGATAGATAGATAGATAGATAGATAGATAGATAGATAGATAGATAGATAGATAGATAGATAGGTTGAGACATATACGGCTCCAGAACCAAGCTCATTACATATATACAGCACCAAAACAAAGCTCAGTACATAAATACAGCACCAGTACCAAGCTCAGTACATATACACAGCGCCAGAACAAAGCTCAGTACATAAATACAACAACAGAACAAAGCTCAGTACATATATACAGCACCAGAACAAAGCACAGTACATATATTCAGCGCCAGTACAAAGCTTAGTACATATATACAGCACCAGAACCAAGCTCAGTACACAAATACAGCCCCAGAACCAAGCTCAGTACATAAATACAGCACCAAGACCAAGCTCAATACATATATACAGCCCCAGGCCCAAGATCAGTACATAAATACAGCATCAGAACCGACCCCAGTACATACACACACCCACACACACACACACACACACACACACACACACACAACACCAGAACCAAGCTCAGTACATATATACAGCACCAGAACCAAGGTCAATACATATACACTATCGTTCAAAACTTTGGGGTCACCCAGACAATTTTGTGTTTTCCATGAAAACTCACACTTATATTTATCAAATGAGTTGCAAAATGACTAGAAAATATAGTCAAGACATTGACAAGGTTAGAAATAATGATTTTTATTTAAAATAATAATTTTCTCCTTCAAACTTTGCTTTCGTCAAAGAATGCTCCATTTGCAGCAATTACAGCATTGCAGACCTTTGGCATTCTAGCTCTTAATTTGCTGAGGTAATCGGGAGAAATTTCACCCCATGCTTCCAGAAGCCCCTCCCACAAGTTGGATTGGCTTGATGGGCACTTCTTGCGTACCATACGGTCAAGCTGCTCCCACAACAGCTCTATGGGGTTGAGATCTGGTGACTGCGCTGGCCACTCCATTACAGATAGAATACCAGCTGCCTGCTTCTTCCCTAAATAGTTTTTGCATAATTTGGAGGTGTGCTTTGGGTCATTGTCCTGTTGTAGGATGAAATTGGCTCCAATCAAGCGCTGTCCACAGGGTATGGCATGGCATTGCAAAATGGAGTGATAGCCTTCCTTATTCAAAATCCCTTTTACCTTGTACAAATCTCCCACTTTACCAGCACCAAAGCAACCCCAGACAATCACATTACCTCCACCATGCTTGACAGATGGCGTCAGGCACTCTTCCAGCATCTTTTCAGTTGTTCTGCGTCTCACAAATGTTCTTCTGTGTGATCCAAACACCTCAAATTTCGATTCGTCTGTCCATAACACTTTTTCCCAATCTTCCTCTGTCCAATGTCTGTGTGCTTTTGCCCGTATTAATCTTTCCTTTTATTAGCCAGTCTCAGATATGGCTTTTTCTTTTCCACTCTGCCCTGAAGACCAGCATTCCGGAGTCGCCTCTTCACTGCAGACGTTGACACTGGCGTTTTGCGGATACTATTTAATGAAGCTGCCAGTTGAGGACCTGTGAGGCATCTATTTCTCAAACTACATAGTTACATAGTTACATAGTTAGTACGGCTGAAAAAAGACACATGTCCATCAAGTTCAACCAAGGGACGGGAAAAGGGAAGGAAAAATTTCTACACATAGGAGCTAATACTTTTTTGTTCTAGGAAATTATCTAACCCTTTTTTAAAGCCATCTACTGTCCCTGCTGTGCCCAGCTCCTGCGGTAGGCTATTCCATAGATTCACAGTTCTCACAGTAAAGAAGGCTTGTCGCCTCTGCAGGTTGAACCTTTTTTTCTCCAGACGGAGGGAGTGCCCCCTTGTTTTTTGAGGGGGTTTTACAAGGAACAGGATTTCACCATATTTTTTGTATGTTCCATTAATATATTTATATAAGTTAATCATGTCCCCCCTTAGTCGTCTTTTTTCAAGACTAAATAGGTTTAATTCTTTTAATCTTTCCTAATAACTTAAATTCTCCATGCCCCTAATTAGCTTTGTTGCTCTTCTTTGTATTTTTTTCCAACTCCAGGGCATCCTTTCTATGAACTGGAGCCCAGAACTGAACTGCATATTCTAGATGAGGCCTCACTAATGCTTTGTAAAGTGGCAATATTACATCCCTGTCCCGTGAGTCCATGCCTCTTTTAATACACGACAATATCCTGCTGGCCTTTGAAGCAGCTGATTGACACTGCATGCTGTTATTTAGTTTATGATTTACAAGTACACCCAGATCCTTCTCAACAAGTGAATCCGCCAGTGTAGTTCCCCCTAGGACATATGATGCATGAAGGTTGTTGGTACCCAGATGCATAACTCTACATTTATCTACATTAAACTTCATCTGCCAAGTGGACGCCCAAACACTTAGTTTGTTTAAATCCGCTTGCAATTCATGAACATCTTCCATAGACTGAACTATATTACATAGCTTGGTGTCATCTGCAAAAATAGAAATAGTGCTATTAATCCCATCCTCTATATCATTAATAAATAAGTTGAATAATAGTGGTCCCAGCACTGAACCCTGGGGTACACCACTTATTACCGGGGACCATTCAGAGTAGGAATCATTGACCACAACTCTCTGGATACGGTCCTTGAGCCAATTCTCAATCCAATTACAAACTATATTTTCTAAACCTATAGTCCTTAATTTACCCATTAGGCGTCTATGGGGGACAGTGTCAAATGCCTTTGCAAAGTCCAAAAACACTAAATCCACAGCGGCCCCTCTGTCTAGGCTTCTGCTTACCTCTTCATAAAAACAGATTAGGTTAGTTTGACAACTTCTGTCCTTAGTAAAACCGTGCTGGCTGTCACTTATAATACAATTTTTTGTCACATAATCCTGTATATAGTCCCTCAATAGCCGCTCAAACATTTTCCCCACGATGGATGTTAAGCTTACTGGTCTATAATTACCCGGGGAAGACCTAGAGCCCTTTTTGAAAATAGGCACCACATTTGCCCTGCGCCAGTCCCTTGGCACTATACCAGTCACTAGAGATTCTCTGAATATTATGAAAAGGGGGACAGAAATAACTGAACTACGCTCTTTAAGAATTCTAGGGTGTAACCCATCTGGTCCCAGGGCCTTGTGCACATTTATTTTATTTAATTTAGCTTGGACCATATCTACATTCATCCAATTCAGTATATCAACTGATATATTAACAGCACTGGCACCGGCTACATCAGCTGCTCTTTCTTCTGTTGTATATACAGAGCTAAAGAACCCATTTAGTAACTCTGCCTTCTCTTACAGAAAAAATGTAGAAAAAAATCCTCCAGCTCACCTTGTCACAAGAGAGTCAGCACACGGATCCTCGTGTCGGCACACGCCAGAAATACTTCAGAAACAAGGGGGTTGGATCCAGCGCTGTAGATGCGATGTCTGTTAAAACGGGAATCTGTTCCCAAGTTTTATTTGGTCTTGGTTAAAAACGTAGCGTGTGAGCTACGTGTAGTAGTTGATGTGACAAGTGGGTATCGTCCAAAAACAGAGGGAAGAAGAAAGATAGGCGGTAGCCTACGCGTTTCAGACCTTCTCTAGGTCCTTAGTCATGGCCTTCTCTTGATCCACTGTGACCAACTCCCCATTACCATTATCTAGGGGTCCTACATGTTCAGACCTTGGCTTTTTAGCATTTATATACTTGAAGAATTTTTTGGGATTTGTTTTACTATCCTTGGCCACCTGCCTTTCATTTTGTATTTTTGCTAATTTTATTACATTTTTACAGATTTTATTAAGCTCTTTATATTTTACAAAGGCTACAGCTGTACCCTCAGATTTGTATTTTTTAAATGCCCTTTTTTTGTCATGTATTGCCCCTTTCACAGAAGGTGTAAGCCATGTGGGATTTAATTTGAGTCTAATGTACTTGTCTTGTTGCTCAATTGTGCAGCGGGGCCTCCCACTTCTCTTTCTACTCTGGTTAGAGCCTGTGTGTGCTGTCCTCTGAAGAGAGTAGTACAAACCGTTGTAGGAAATCTTCAGTTTCTTGGCAATTTCTCGCATGGAATAGCCTTCATTTCTAAGAACAAGAATAGACTGTCGAGTTTCACATGAAAGCTCTCTTTTTCTAGTCATTGTGAGAGTTTAATCGAACCCACAAATGTAATGCTCCAGATTCTAAACTAGCTCAAAGGAAGGTCAGTTTTATAGCTCCTCTAAACAGCAAAACTGTTTACAGCGGTGCTAACATAATTGCACGAAGGTTTTCAAGTGTTTTCTAATCATCCATTAGCCTTCTAACACAGTTAGCAAACACAATGTACCATTAGAACACTGGAGTGATGGTTGCTGGAAATGGGCCTCTATACACCTATGTAGATATTGCATTAAAAACAAGACGTTTGCAGCTAGAATAGTCATTTAGCACATTAACAATGTATAGAGTGTATTTCTGATTAATTTAATGTTATCTTCATTGAAAAAACTGTGCTTTTCTTGCAAAAATAAGGAAATGTCTAAGTGACCCTAAACTTTTGAACGGTAGTGTATACAATACTATAACAAAGCTCAGTACATATATACAGCAACATAATCAAGCTCAGTACATATATACAGCCCAAGAACAATGCTCAGTACATATATACAGCACCAAAACCAAGCTCAGTTCATAAATACAGCAACAAGACCAAGCTCAATGCATATATACAGCCCAAGACCCAAGATCAGTACATAAATACAGCACCAGAACCGACCCCAGTACATATATACAGCTCCAGAACCAAGCTCAGTATATATATATATATATATACACACAACACCAGAACCAAGCTCAGTACATATATATAGCACCAGAACCAAGGTCAATACATATATACAATACTATAACAAAGCTCAGTACATATATATATATATATATATATATATATATATATATAGCAACAGAACCAAGCTCAGTACATATATACAGCCCCAGAACAAAGCTTAGTACATATATACAGCACCAGAATAAAGCTAATTTCATAAATACAGCACCAGGAGCATGCTCAGAACATAAATACAGCACCAGAACAAAGCTCAGTACATAAATACAGCCCCCGAACAAAGCTCAATATATATACAGCACCAGAACCAACCTCAGTACATATATAAAGCACCAGAACCAAGCTCAGTACATATTTACAGAAGCAGAACCAAGCTCGGTACATATATACAGCCCCAGAACAAAGCTCAGTACATATATACAGCACCAGAACCAAGATTAGTACATATATACAGTGCCAGAACAAAGCTCAGTACATATATACAGTACCAGAACAAAGCTCAGTACATAAATACAGCACCAGAACAAAGCTCATTACATATATACAACACCAGAACCTAGCTCAGTACATACATACAGCACTAGAACCAACCTCATACATATGTACTGCCCAGAAGAAAGCTCAGTACTTAAATACAGCACCAGAACAAAGCTCAATACATATACACAGCCCCAGACCCAACCTCAGTACATAAATACAGCAGTAGAACCGACCCCAGTACATATATACAGCACCAGAACAAAGCTCAGTATGTATTGTAGCAGTGCAGCTACTGGACAGTGCAGAAACTGTCAGGTTTTAAGCAACCAGGGAACATGTACAGCAGAATGGGTTTTCTCTGCTGTTGCTCAGGTGTAAAGCCCGGAATAGGGCCTGGTTTGCCGGAGTGTGAAGGAGAAGGATGGCTTCCACTCCATACAGACAGCCCGTGTCTTGGGCTGACTGATGAGCCTAGTTAGGCTTCACCTGAGGTGGCTCTTTAATTGAGGTGTGTGCAGTTCACACAGGGCTCTCAGTCTGGGGAAGACAGGCATGCTAGCCTGTGGGAGTCACCAACGTGTAAGGTAAAACTACCTATGTTTTGAGGTACTGGGCAAAAGACTCAGGGTCTCTTAGTGAGGGACAATTAATGTTTAGTTAGAGGCTGGACGGCCCAGGGTTTATTTTGTATGTTTTTGTTGTAACACTGCTGGCTGTGGTGAAGACAATAAAGCTAGCTGCGGCTGGTATAAACTTTTATTCCATGAGTTGGAGTGAACTTTATAAGTGTGCCAACCATCTCACCCTAGAGATGGCAATCCTGTGAACTAAGTGGTCCCCAAGATGTCACAGTATATACACACACACACACACACACACACACACACACACAACTCCAGAAACAAGCTCAGTACATATATACAGCACCGGAACCAAGGTCAATACAAATATACAGCCCCAGAACAAAGCTCAATACATAAATACAGCACCAGAGCAAACCTCAGTACATATATACAGCCCCAGAACCAAGCTCAGTACATATATACAGCACCAGGACCAGGCTCAGTACACAAATACAACACCAGAACAAAGCTCAGTACATATATACAGCACCAGAACAAAGCCCAGTACATATATACAGCACAAGAACTAAGCTCAGTACATATATAAATGTTTTGAGCTTGGTTGTTCTGATATATATGTACTGAGCTTTGTTCGGGTGCTGTTTATATGTACTGAGCTTTGTTCTGGTGCTGTATATACAGTGAAGGAAATAAATATTTGATCGCTTGCTGATTTTATAAGTTTGCCCACTGTCAATAGACATGAAGAGTCTATAATTTTTAGGCTAGGTTAATTTTACCAGTGAGAGATAGATTATATAAAAAAAAAAAAAAAGAAAATCACATTGTCAAAATTCTATATATTTATTTGCATTGTGCACAGAGAAATAAGTATTTGATCCCTTTGGCAAACAAGACTTAATACTCGGTGGCAAAACCCTTGTTTGCAAGCACAGCATTGAGACATTTTTTGTAGTTGATGATGAGGTTTGCACACAAGTTAGATGGAATTTTGGCCCACTCCTCTGTGCAGATCATCTGTAAATCATTAAGATTTCGAGGCTGTCGCTTGGCAACTCGGATCTTCAGCTCCCTCCATAAGTTTTCGATGGGATTAAGGTCTGGAGACTGGCTAGGCCACTCCATGACCTTAAGGTGCTTCTTTTTGAGCCACTCCTTTGTTGCCTTGGCTATATGTTTCGGGTCATTGTTGTGCTGGAAGACCCAGCCACGAGCCATTTTTAATGTCCTGGTGGAGGGAAGGAGGTTGTCACTCAGGATTTGACGGTACATGGCTCCATACATTCTCCCATTGATGCGGTGAAGTAGTCCTGTGCCCTTAGCAGAGAAACACCCCCAAAACATAATGTTTCCACCTCCATGCTTGACAGTGGGGACGGTGTTCTTTGGTTCATAGGCAGCATTTCTCTTCCTCCAAACACGGCGAGTTGAGTTAATGCCAAAGAGCTCAATTTTAGTCTCATCTGACCACAGCACCTTCTCCCAATCACTCTCAGAATCATCCAGATGTTCATTTGCAAACTTCAGACGGGCCTGTACATGTGCCTTCTTGAGCAGGGGGACCTTGCGGGCACTGCAGGATTTTAATCCATTACTGCGTAATGTGTTACCAATGGTTTTCTTGGTGACTGTGGTCCCAGCTGCCTTGAGATCATTAACAAGTTCCCCCTGTGTAGTTTTCGGCTGAGCTCTCACCTTCCTCAGGATCAAGGATACCCCACGAGGTGAGATTTTGCATGGAGCCCCAGATCGATGTCGATTGACAGTCATTTTGTATATCTTCCATTTTCTTGCTATTGCACCAACAGTTGTCTCCTTCTTACCCAGTGTCTTACTTATGGTTTTGTAGCCCATTCCAGCCTTGTGCAGGTCTATGATCTTGTCCCTGACATCCTTAGAAAGCTCTTTGGTCTTGCCCATGTTGTAGAGGTTAGAGTCAGACTGATTAATTGAGTCTGTGGACAGGAGTCTTTAATACAGGTGACCATTTAAGACAGCTGTCTGTAATGCAGGCACCAAGTTGATTTAGAGCGTGTAACTGGTCTGGAGGAGGCTGAACTCTTAATGGTTGGTAGGGGATCAAATACTTATTTCTCTGTGCACAATGCAAATAAATATATATAATTTAGAATATGTGATTTTCTTTTTTTTATATATATATATATATATATATATATATATATATATATATAATCTATCTCTCACTGGTAAAATTAACCTAGCCTAAAAATTCTAGACTGTTCATGTCTTTGACAGTGGGCAAACTTACAAAATCAGCAAGGGATCAAATACTTATTTCCTTCACAGTATGTACTGAGCTTTGTTGTAGAGCTGTATATATGTACTGAACTTGGTTCTGATGCTGTATATATGTACTAAGCTTTGTTGTGGCTTTGTATTTATGTACTGAGCTTGGTTCTGGTGTAGTATATGTGTACTGAGCTTGGTTCTGGAGCTGTATATATGTACTAAGCTTCGTTCTGGTGCTGTATTTATGTACTGAGCTTGGTTCTGGTGTTTTATATATGTATTGAGCTTGGTTATGGTGCTGTATATATGTACTGAGCTTGGTTCTGGTGATGTATTTATGTATTGAGCCTGGTTCTGGAGTTGCATATATTTTCTGAGCTTTGTTCTGGTGTTGTATATATGTACTGAGCTTTGTTCTGGTGCTGTATTTATGTACTGAGCTTTGTTCTGGTACTGTATATATGTACTGAGCTTTGTACTCAGATCTGTGACAAAGTCCATTGCAATATGTCGCCAGGGGGCATGAGGCACAGGCAGTGGTTAGAGCAGACCAGCTGGTCTGGAGTGGGCAACTTTGCTGCGCATACCGTACAGGAGGAGACAAAGTCCATGATGTCTTTGGGCAGCGTGGGCCACCAGAACTGACGGGCAATTAGTTCTCGGGTCTTACGGGCACCCGCGTGACCTGACAGCTTGGAACTGTGTCACCAGCAAAGGATTCTGCCTCTGTCTGCCAGATGTACAAAAGTCCTTCCCGCAGGAAAATCTCTAACTTGCAGAGGGTTGACAGAGAAGACGCAGGAAGGGTCAATAATATTCTGTGGGGACTACACAGTGTCCTCTATCTCAAACGACCTAGATATCGGCATTGGCCCTCACATTCTTGTCGGCATTCTTGTCAGTAGGTCGGTAGTGGAGCTCAAACTGGAACCGAGCGAAGAACAGAGAACACCTGGCAACACCAGACATAGAGGAGATCACAAATAATGTAATTGACGAATTCTTGAAAAACCGCAGGGGTGTTACACAGGTCGAAGGGCATAACCAGGTATTCGTAGTGCCCATCATCTTTATTAAATTCAGCTAAGTTTCTACAATTAAACTTTCTTCTATCAAGGAATGAGCGAATGAATGAAGCTTACATAAAAATGAACACAACAGAATGTATAACTAAGGTTAGATTCACACTGGGCCCGGCATTATGTCCTATTATACCCCAGGTGTATGCCCCCTGTTATCCCAGATGTATGCACCTGCATGCCTATATAGTTGTGTGTATCTGTCGTCGACTTCTATTGAATAAAATTATACTTTTAGTTGAGAGGCCTACAGAAATCACTAGAGCATGGTCAAGTATGTCACTTGCAAATATTTACAACTACTCATGACTTCAATGACTAAAATTCTAAACCTGCAGGATATCTGCCACTATTTAACCTTGGGTCCGTATTTGGGGAGTGGCAAACATGCCCCAAAATTCCAGGGAGCCAAGGACCGGGAAAGACGTCAAGTAGGGAGTAGAATAGGGCTGTGTCGACAGCAGGGACATAACTAGAAAGTGATGGACCACATAGCAAACCTTTGAATTCCCCTTCTTCCAGGCATTTACCACCTTCATGTGAAAGTACAACTCCCAACATAACCTGACAAATGATTGTAGCAAACTAGGACAATGGTACTACAAACTATCAGCCAAATAAGTAGAAAATGCAGGATGGGGGCATGGGAGAAATTCAACTCCAGACCAAACCACAAAATGATTCCAGACCACAGGCCAGATCTCAAAATGAACTCAGACCGCACACCTGACCCCCATACTATTTCCAAATCCAGACTAGACCCCAAAATGAATTCAAACCCAATACCAAACCCCTAAATCAGACTCCAGACAAGATCTCCAAATTATTCAGGACCCAGACTCCTATATTGATTCAGACCACAGACCAGACCCCTTAATTAACTCAGATGCCAGATCAGATCCCTAAATTAATTCAAACCACAGACCAAACCCCAAAATAAATTTAGACCCTAGATCAGACAAAAAAAATAATTCAAACCCCAGACCAGATCACTCTATTCACTTACCTCTCCCTGCTCCTGCCATCTCTTCACTTACGGCCGCCTTGGCCACATACAAGTTCCTGATGTTGGGCAGCGTCAGGACATTCTATGCACCAACGCAGAGCTACCCAACTGGATGACAGCTGGTGATCTCCTTGAAGCTCATATTCCCTAAGTAACTGTAGCAGAGACCGTAGGGACATGAATTACCAGCAGGAGTGTCACTCAGTACCACAGGAGGACTCTGTCCTGCCCATGAGGATTCTCCATGCCACTCAGGAAAATGAACTGGTGGCCAACAGGACTTGCATACTGGGTCATGGCCACAATGAACGGATGAGCCTGAGATTTGCTTTACATGCGTGTTTGTGCAATGTTGTTACATATGTGTGACTTGTGAGCAGCATGTGTGCAGTGTGTGACGGCTCTATGAAACTGTGAAAGTATGCAGCTTGAGCTACTTGTATATCATGTCAACAACATATGAACAGTTTTAGTGTCAGTGTAAGTAATTCATTGGCATTTTGGGGCCCTATTTGTGCACATTACTAATAGGGCCATTGTGCAGGATCTTTAGGATGGCTACTGGACCGTAGGAGAGAGCTGACAGGTGAGGGTGGACTTATTTGCCTGACAGCAGTTACACTTAGGGCATGACCAGACATGGCGGAGTTTTGCATACACTGTCCACATCAATGCCACACAGAATCTGCGTTGCAGATTCTGTTGCGGCTTTGCCTAAAATCGGCATTAAATTGATGCAGACTAGCCGTTGTGTATTGAGGGGAAGAGGGCTTCCCTTCTCTCTATCAGTGCAGGATAGAGAGAAGGGACAGCCTTTCCCTAGTAAAAGTCAAAGAAATTCATACTTACCCGGCCGTTGTCTTGGTGACGCGTCCCTGTCTTGACATCCAGCCCGACCTCCCTGGATGACGTGGCAGTCCATGTGACCGCTCCAGCCTGTGATTGGCTGCAGCTGTCACTTGGACTGAAACGTCATCCCGGGAGGCCGCACTGGAGGAAGAAGCAGGGATTTCTCGGTAAGTAGGAACTTCTATTTTTTTTACAGGTTGATGTATATTGTGATCGGAAGTCACTGTCCAGGGTACTGAAACAGTTACTGACGATCGTTTAACTCTTTCAGCACCCTGGACAGTGACTAATTACTGACGTCGCCTAGCAACGCTCCCGTAATTACGGGTGCACACACGTAGTCACCCGTAATTACGGGAGCCCCATTGACTTCTATGGGCCTACCCGTGCCGTAATAACGGCCCGTGATTACGGGCGTTTTTACATTAGTGTGCATGGTGCCTCAGTCTGGCTGTAGACCTAGAAATACATAGGTCCAGCCAGAATGAAGGAATGTCATGTTAGTAAAACCAATACGCTCCGCAGCACACATAACATCTGCGGACTTCATTCCGGAATTTTGACTCTCCATTGAAGTCAATGGAGAAATACCGCAATGAGTCCGCAACACGTCCGCAACAGTCAGTGTATGCTGCGGACACCAAATTCCGCACCACAGCCTATGCTCCACAGCGGAATTGTCCGCAACCTCTAAGCAAACCTCACTAAATAGCTGTGGAAAGCAATGGAGAAACGTGTACGCTGCGGATTTCCGCTGCGGACTGTCCGCAGAGGAATTCCGCCACGTCTGGTCATGCCCTTAGGGTCCTCTAACACGGTCCGACATGGGCCATATAAACAAACGCCGATCAACAAGACAGCTTGTTTGCTCCTTTCACAAGGGGCAGTGGCGTAACTACCGCGGTAGCAGCAGTAGCGGCTGCTACGGGGCCCGGGGCTTGAGGGGGCCCGTGCCGCCAGCCGACACGCCCTCCCAAATGCCCGGTGGCGCCGCTAGCAGCCGTTATGGCTGCTACAGGGGTAGCACCGCTACTGTGGGGCCCGCGCCACCGAGCCTTACACAGGCACTCTCATGCCTGTAGGTGTCGCTAGCACCGGAGGGGGCCCCGGTGCTAGCAGCAGCCAAATACATGTATTAGCACTGAATGGCCGGGCATGTTCCGTGCCTGACCATCCAGTGCCTTACAATGACACTGATTGGCTAGCGGCGCGATGACATCGTCGCGCCGCTTCCATGCTTGGAAGGTGCTGATTGGCGGGGCAAGTCATTCTGCCCCGCCAATCAGCGTCATTGAAGGACGCTCATTCAGCTCCTGCAGACATGCTCAGAAGAGAGCATGTCTGCATCGCCAGTGAACAGCGTGGGAACCGGAGAATGTGAGTATGTCAACTTTATATATTTTTTTCCTCATAAAAATGTGAATGGCATTATCTATAGTGGGGGGGTCTATCTACAGGGGGGGGGTCGTCTTTATGTGGGCTATTATATATAGGGGGGTCTATATGTGGGGCAGTAGCTACAGGGGGGTCTATATGTGGGGCAGTAGCTACAGGGGGGTCTATATGTGGGGGTGTGGTCCACTATATACAGGGGGGTCTATATGTGGGCCACTATATACAGGGGGGGTCTGTATGTGGGGATGTGGGCCACTATCTACAGGGGGGTCTATATGTGGGGCAGTATATGTGAGACACTATACAGGGGTGGGCTATATGTAGAGCACTATCTATAGGGGAGCTATTTTTTAGGGTACTTTCTATAGGGGTGGGCTATGTGTGGGACACTATATACAGGGGTGGGTTACCTGTGGGGCACTAGCAACAGGGTGGCTATATGTAGTGCACAGTCTACAGGGGTGGGCTATATGTGGGACAATATCTACAGAGGTGGGCTATACGTGGAGCACTAACTATAGGGGAAGCTATATGTAGGGCAGCACGGTGGCTCAGTGGTTAGCACTATTGCCTTGCAGCTCTGGAGTCCATATGTGGGCACTATCTACAGGGGCTTCTATGTAGGTCACTATCTACAGGGGGCACTATCTACAGGGGGCACGGTGTGTGTGTGTGTGTGTGTGTGTGTGTGTGTGTGTGTGTGTGTGTGTGTGTGACAGTTATATTTAGATGTGTTGAGAATTTTAACTTTGTTTACAGGTGCAGAAATGTTTTAAAAGTGAGAAGCTGAAGACATCTAAACAGAAAACTGCAGAAATGGGTCATGCCCGGGAGAAATCCATCATAGATGTCTGAACCGGAGGGAGAAGAAAAGAACTAGAATCTGAGACGTCACCGGTGAGTCACTTAATGTAAATGTTTATTCTGCCTCTAATCAGTATTGTAGTCACTGTATGATCTGCAGCGAGATGATGGTGGTATGATATTTTTTTGTGAAACCGCATCTCCCAGCATATCCTTATCATTGTTTCGGCCATGCTGGGAGCTGTAGTTTTACGCCGTACAAACCTATGCGCAGTGGCGTAACTACCGCTATAGCAGCCGTAGCGACTTCTACGGGGCCTGCAGCATGAGGGGGCCCGTGTCACCCGCCGACACGGCCCCTCCTATGGCCGCAGGCTCCGCTAGCAGCCGCTATGGCTGCTACAGCGCGACGCCACTGAAGGGGTTGTTCCTACAAAAGACATTCATCCCCTAACCACAGGATAGGGGATACATGTGGGATCGCTGGGACGCCCAGCGATGAGGAGAACGGGGGACCGAAAGTCCCCCCTAAGTTCTCCATGACAAACCTCGGACTTCCGTAGTCTGTCTGCAGCTCCATGGAAATGACTTGCGCACCGGTCGTGCTTGTGCGCATGCGTGACCAGCGCTCCTTTCATTTTTATTGAACTGCGCAGACGCCGGAAGTCCGAGGTTAGTCATGGAGAACTTCGGGGGACTTTCGGTCCCCCGTTCTCCTTATCGCTGCCAGCGATCACACATGTATCCCCTATCCTGTGGATGTCCTGTGGATAGGGGATGCATGTCTTTTGTAGGACAAACTATAGGCCGTTTTTTTTTTTGGGGGGCGTCTGTATGGCGTAATCTACAGAGGGGGCTGTATGGCGTTATCTACAGAGGGGGTCTGTATGGCGTTATCTACAGGGGGGGTCTGTATGGCGTTATCTACAGAGGGGGCTGTATGGCGTTATCTACAGAGGGGGCTGTATGGCGTTATCTACAGAGGGGGCTGTATGGCGTTATCTACAGGGGGCTGTGTATGGTGCTATCTATAGGGGGGGCTCTCTGGTGGAATCTATAGGGAGGCACTAGCTACAAGGGGGGGGGTTGTGTGATACCCAGCAGAGGGGGGGGGGCCCCAGTCAAAAGTTTGCTATGGGGCCCAGTCTTTCCTAGTTACGCCCCTGACAAGGGGCTATGTATGGAGATGAGTGGTTGTTACTACGATTGCTCGTCCTCATACATTTCCATCATACCGGCAGCGGGCCTCCCTGTTTACACAGGAAGATGAGCTGCCGACAACGATAATATTTCCGGCTGCATAAACGATACAATCAGCCAATGACCGAGTGTTTGCTCGTTTATTGGCTGATCGTTACCCTGTATACACACCCGATAATTGGCCCATGTAAAAGCGCCCTTACACTGTACTGATGGTGGTTCTGTTGCCAAAGGCTAAATGTTGCCTAAAACCGGCCTGATTTAGTGGAGTACAAACATAACATTCACAGTTTGTAAACTTTGAAGTCGTGATTGGCAATGCACTTACTGTACTTGTAGCTACCCTAATATGTATACGAGTTCTTCTTACTTCTATGATGGTAAAATAAGATTAGCTTCATGGAAAACCTAATTTTACCATGTTGTGATGAAAGCTCTGAAAGTGTCTTCATCTGTGGGTGGCCAACAGAAGTTCATGCGAGGGAAGCTTACAAAGCTGCTCGTTCTGTTTTAAAATAACTTTATATGTAGAAAGTAACACATTTTATTTAAATATATTTTAATGGTGGCGTTTCTTCATGCATCAAAATAAAATAAGTTATGAAAATAGCACGCATCATTATTAAAAAACCCAAAAAACACTTGTCTGTGTGGCCGTTTAGCAGGTGCTTATACACTTATATATTGATAACCCCTATGGGCTCCCAATTTTTTCGGATAAGATAATGAGGAGGCTGTTGGTCACACTAGTAGATATAGGTTTCAATAAGCCCTAAAAGTTTGTTCTTCAAGTCCAACTATTTCCTGAACTTCTTGGCATGTTGTCACAGATAGGCCTTGTTCACACAGCATGTATTTCATGTGTTTTTGACGTGTTTTTTACGTGCTGAAAAACGCATCAAAATGCATCAAAAACGCATGCTTTATGCTTCCTATTGACATTAATGAAAAAGTTCATTGTAGTGCATACAACACGTTTTTTTGTTTACACACGCGTGTTTAAAAAACACATCATGTAAAAAAAGAAGCGACAGGTAAATTCTTGGCACGTGAAACGCACCGAAAATGCGCCTAATTCTCATAATCAATGGGAGTTCTTATTAAGCTCCAAAAACGCGCACAAAACATTAAAAAAACTCAACAAAAACGCGTCAAAAACACCTGTATTTTAAAAAGCGCATTACAAAAACGCTAGCGTTTTTGACACGCCCACACGTCTTTTTTTGTGTGCCGTGTGAACAAGGCTATACAGTTGCCATTTCTCAATGGGTATCTGACTTAGGCCTGGTTTACACGAGCGTGTGCGTTTTGCGCACGCAAACAACGCTGCGTTTTGCATGCGCAAAAGCCACTTAACAGCTGCGTGTGTCATCAGCGTATGATGCGTGGCTGCGTGATTTTCGCGCAGCCACCATCATTATGACACTCCGTTTGGATGTTTGTAAACAGAAAAGCACGTGGTGCTTTTCTGTTTACATTCAGAGTTTGACAGCTGTTGCGCGAATCACGCGCGTCCCACGGAAGTGCTTCCGTGTGACATGCGTGGTTTTCGCGCACCCATTGACTTCAATGGGTGCGTGATGCGCGAACAGCGCACAAATTTAGGACGTCATGAGTTTTTTTCAGCGGACTCACGCTGAGCAAAACTCACAGACTGTCTGCTTGCCCCCATAGACTTACATAGGTCCGTACGACACGCGTGAAAAGCACGCGCGTCGCACGGACGTATATCACGCTCGTGTAAATGAGGCCTTAGTATGTAAAAGGCCTAATTATTCTGTTATTAGTAGTTAGATCCCTAATTAATGAATAATTGGTTTAGTTACTAGTAGTTGAGAACCATTATATATGTCATACTTTAATGGAAATCTACATGCGTTGACATCCTGGAGGGCTTGTGCTTATACTCACCAGCCAATCTGAACAGGCAGAGCTTCAGTATAAAGCATGAAGGAAAGACAGAACAGCAGCTTGAGCCAATGATGAGGCAGAAAATGTTTGCAGACTACCTCAGTGCCATACATTGGCCATATAATACTGCCAAGCACTTGCCAAACACTTGCCTAAATAACAGTACTACCGTTTTTCCCCGAAAGTAAGACAGTGTCTTACTTTCTTTTTATCCCCAAAAGCCCCACTATGTCTTACTTTCGGGGTATGTCTTATATTGGAAAAAAATTGTCTAATTATTATTTTATTTTTTTTCACAAACTTTATTTAACTGTTTTACATTTTTTTTTTAGTCCCACCAGGGGACTTCACTATGCGATGTGCCGATCGCATATATAATGCTTTGGTATACTTAGTATACCGAAGCATTATTGCCTGTCAGTGTAAAACTGACAGGCAACCTATTAGGTCATGCCTCCGGCATCACCTAACAGGCAGATGCTGAAGGCAGACCTGGGGGTCTTTGTTAGACCCCCGGCTGTCATGGAAACCCGACGGCGACCCGCGATTTGTTTGCGGGGGCGCCGATCGGGTGACAGAGGGAGCTCCCCCCTCTGTCAAACACATTAAATGCCGCTGTCACTATTGACAGCGGCATTTAATCGGTTAAACTGCCGGAATCGGCGCGCGCTTCGATTCCGGCAGTTGCAGCAGGAGCCAGGCTGTGTATAACAGCCGTGCTCCTGCCGCTGATCGCGTGGGTACAGTCTCAGTACCCGCGCCATCACAGGACGGATATATCCGTCCTCCTGCGCGAACTAGCAGCTGCTGAGGACGGATATATCCGTCCTTCGGCGTTAAGGAGTTAATACTGTGTGCATTACCGTATTTTAAGCAGGAGGCGGCATTGACAAGTGCAGGGGACGGCGCGGTGACGTATGGAGAGGGGGGCGGCGCGGAAGTGGGCAGGAGGCGGCAATACCCCCGTGTTTCCCCGAAAGTAAGACATATGTCTTACTTTCGGGGTACGGCTTATATTAGCCGACCCCCCTGAAACCCCCGATACATCTTACAATCGGGGGTGTCTTACTATCGGGGAAACACGGTATATACTGCTGCTGCCGCCACCTCCACTATACCCTGCGCAAATAATATACTGTACAGTGCTTTAGTAGTAGTGCCACACAATGCCTAAGCAAATATTATCATAAAGTGCTCACATAATACCAACATATCAAACAATAGCTCCATAGATAGAGTAACCCGGCGGGTGCCGATCCTGCCAGCAGTGATGCCAGCAGGCTTCTCTCCTGCATGGCCGCCGGCCTCTTCTGCCTGCCTCTACTCACGGCCGCTCTATTTATAGGACGCGCGCAAGCACTCTGGCCGCCTCTTAAAGGGATAGCGAGTGCACAATTGAAAACTCCACTACCAATCCCTGTTTGCTCCTGGACTGTACAAAGCCCCTCCATAACTCACCTGGTGCCTGAGCAACTTTGGTGCAACCTAGATGTGTCCTGCAACGGTTCCTATTTTCATCTGATTCCAATGCGCACCTGCTATCTGTTATCAGCCTGTTTCCAGCTATCTGTTATTACATTTCATGGTGCTAACAAACCTTGCGTGCCAGGCTGTTTGTTGGAAATGCAGGCGTATGGTAGGGAATTTGCAATTTTCCACAACCATGTCTGTATATTAAAATTCCCATAAATGAATACTAAATAAGGCATGAAAGAAATTCGCTAATATATTTGTGTGGTTTCTCCAGCAGTGAACCTGAACTTTTAAATACAATATTGTGAGCACCTTCCAGGGAAACCATTTCATCTATAGTAAATTATTTAAGTACACAACATCCTGAGAATATTTGTCTTTCGCAAACAACCATTTTAACCTTCAGGGTTATTCTTTTTTTGTAATGAAATGCTCACAGAGAGCAAATTTCATTAGGTTATTGTCGTATTTCGACAATCTTGTACTTTTCCATTACCTGGTTTAATGGCTGATGCTCTGTGAAATAGATTTCGTTTGGAAACATTATAAATATTTTATCAGCCTGTTTTAATTGATGTCATGTTCAATAGTTTTGTTAAGAGGTTTATAGAGACTATTGGCATTTGTTTTAGTTTCAAGTCAAAAAGTCTCAGAACTTTGTACAGTATTTACTGTACATCACTTATTCTTGAGGCGCCTTCACTTCCATTTGTGATACAATAATTTATTTTTATATGTAATGAAATAAGGATATTTTGACATTTTATTATTGTACCACTTCTCTGACATTTTCTCCAGGATACTCTTATGGACACATATACAGAATACAAAAGAAGATGAAAAGATACATGAAGTCTCTGGACAAAACATTGTGTGGGTTCCCACCTTTATTTTTTAGTAAAGGAAAGTTCCAAAAAGTCTAAAATATTGCCTTAAAGGGTAACTAAACATTTGACAAATTTCTGACATGTCATAGTGACATGTCAGAAGTTTTGATTGGTGGGGGTCTGAGCAGTGAGGCCCACACCGACCACTAAAAGGAGGTGGCAGAAGCGCTCTTGTGAGCGCTCAGCTGCTTGGTTTCTGTTCGGCTTTTTCCGGAAAGCCGATGTATCGGAGTACGGGCTCATAGACTTTCTATTGAGCCCATACGCCAATACATTGATTTCCATAAAAAGCCAAGCAGAAACTAAGCGGCGAGCGCTCACACGAGCGCTTCTGCCGCTTCATTTTAGCGATTGGTGGGAGTCTCAGTGCTCGGACCCCCACCAATCCAAACTTCTGACATGTCACTATGACATGTCAGAAGTTTGTTGAACATTTAGTAACCCTTTAAAATGACCTTAACTACCCTTCTATAAAGTGCACAAATACAGAGCAATAGAATGCTATAGATCAGTGCCTAAATAATACCACCATACAGTGCCCAAATAGAGCCAGATAGTGCCCAAAATAGGAATACTATATAGTATGTTAATAATACTAGTATTAAATGCTTAAATATTAATGCCATATAGTATCCATGATGACCATGCTGCACAATGAAAGCATAAATAATAATAATAGCATAGGGTACAAAGTAATATTGGCATACCGTGCCCAAATCAACAGCTAACTTAGATGTAATAGATATTAGCTGGATCCTGTACATCAGACACACGCAGGACCCGCTTTCAGCTGAGCCGTCAGTTCAGCTGAGCTGACGAATTTGGCTGAAAGAGAACGATACAGTTTCTATGTATACAGGATACAAAGATACAGTGTAGTGAAAAGTAAAAATTTTTTTTTAATGAAAAGTCATTTAGAAAATTGTTTATAAACAACACATTGATGTAATAATAATAAAAAAAAATCCTTCCAAAGGTGTACATAACCTTTAACTCAACAGGAGCTCTAGAAATCTGTATGCAGTGAGACGCCCCCCCCCTAATGGCAGCTGCTGGTAGTTGCAATGGAAGCAGTTCAGTGCCAGACCCCCTGTCATCACAGAACTGCTAGAAATTGTGTCCGCTACCTCGGTGTGTGTATATATATATATATATTTATCTGTATGTGTATATAAATGTAGACAGGTCAGACAGGAATGGCACCACAGTTAGTCACGGTTCCGCTACACACTACGGCACAGTATCCCCTATAGTGAGAGCAATACCCCATTCACAGCTTATGCCCGACACCTACACTATTAATCAAAATGCAAAAGCCTGTTAATAAATGTGTTGCAACCGTCGACAGGGCTGGACGCAACAATTGTGGCATAAACACCGCAGCCATACACCATCCATTCCCTCCCTCCACATTGGACATAAAATAAAAAAAATTACATACTCACTGCTCGTCTTCTCCCCACTCATCATCATTCCAGAGTGGCTCATACAACGTACTGACACTACCGGACCTCAGTGCGTTGTATGATCCGCCTCATTCTGAGGGGACCCGGCTGCGAGAAAAGGAGTGGTAAGGTGAGTATAATTTTTTTAAAATTTAACTGTCCCATGGGGGGGGTAGTCTGATCGGGGGGAGGCCTCTACCTTGCTACTCTCCATAGAGGGAAATCCTCCTAGCTGGCGTCGATTTTCACGACAATTTATGCCTGTGACCAACCCCTTTTCAAAAGCGACGCCCCTTTCCACAAAAGTGGCGAGGGTGATGAAAAAAGGTCAAAAGTCAAAATTTTCACTGCAAATTGCGACTTTTGGGGCCCTTTTGTAGCTTTTCTACTCCAGAAAAATGGCTTAAAAAGGTTGATAAATTATCCCCACAAACTTTTTGTTAGTTTCCTCTCCCACTACCACTCATTTCTATAAGGTCATTGTACTAATCGTTGATTTTCCTCATTAACACTGTTTTGCATTCACCGCAGATTCTCTATACTTCTGTCATGTTGTAATTCCAATCTTACTAAAAGTCTAATTCTGTTTTGTTCTGTATCTCGTGCTAGTCACGGATCATTGCCTTTACTGCTACTATTGCTGCCTAATATCAGCTTATCAAATGGCCACATATGCAGCATTTTGTCTGATAGAAACAACAAATAGAACAATTTGGCAGTATATTATCAATTAGGAAAATGTTTGTAATATCTCCTCGTCCTGTATATTAACTCATAATTATAACAATGAAAAAGTCTGCCAGAAATTGCTTTACAAACTGGAAATAAGGCTTGTTAAGTAGCGGGAATCTACACTAAATTTTAATTTTGGGAAAAAAAAGTCACATTTAACCTTTTTTAGCTCCTACGACAATTCCAATTTTTCAACTTTATTAATGTATCTATTTTTCAGGATGTTTCTTTATTTGTTTATTTGTTTTTTGTTTGTTTGTTTTTTGTTACACACAGTTGGACTTTTCTATATGTCTACATAAGGCTTCGTTCACATCTGCGTCAGAGTCCCGTTCCGATTTTCTGTCGGAGCTTCCCGTCAGAACGGGACCCTGACTGAAACAAACGGAAACCATAATTTTCGGTTTGCATCACCATTGCTTTCAATGGTGACAGATCCAGTGCCAATGGTTTCCGTTTGTCTCAGTTGTGCAAGGGTTCATTCGTTTTGACGGATGCAATACCGTAGACTACACTATTAATTCCGTCAAAACGACGGAACCCTTGCACAACTCGATACCATTGGCACCGAATCCATCACCGTTGAAATCAATGGTGATGCAAACGGAAGCCTATGGTTTCCGATTGTTTCAGTCAGGGACCCGTTCTGACGGGAAGCTCCGAAGGAACGTCAGAAAGGAACCCTGATGCAGATGTGAACGAAGACTTATGGCCCTTATGGATGAAAAATAGAGCAAACAAGAACAGGGGGTGTTACCCATAAATACCAACAATAATTACTATTCCTTTAATACAAATTTAAACCACATTTCCAATCGACTTTAGTCAGTTTAAGAAAAACACATGTATACCACAAAGGCAGTCAGAGGAGTATCTTGAAGCTCTTGGGTCTAAATCTATAAAGCAGTGGCGGATTAAGTGTACCATGGGCCCTGGGCTGTTGTCACAACTTGGGCCCCCTCCTTCCCCCTCACACGAAATTCAACCCCCCCAACCCGCTGACACTGTACCCGTCAGTGCCACTGACCTGACAGATACAGGTTTTAGCACTAGATACAGCTACTCTGTATTCAGGATATAAAGCAGTTGTATCTCAAAAAGTAAAAATAATTTGTAATAAGTATTAAATAAGGAAACACAAGGAGAGCAGCACTTATAGGCTCATAGCCTTGTTTGTAATTCTTTGGGTGCAAGCCTTTTTACCCCAATCACCGGTTCCATATATAGAAAAACAAAAGTGCTGCCTTCCTTTGTTTTTCTAGATAAATAGATAGATAGATAGATAGATAGATAGATAGATAGATAGATAGATAGATAGATAGATAGATAGATAGATAGATAGGTAGACAGACAGACAGACAGACAGACAGACAGACAGATAGATAGATAGATAGATAGATAGATAGATAGATAGATAGATAGATAGATAGATAGACAGACAGACAGACAGACAGACAGACAGACAGACAGACAGACAGACAGACAGACAGACAGACAGACAGATAGATAGATAGATAGATAGATAGATAGATAGATAGATAGATAGATAGATAGATAGATAGATAGGTAGATAGTAGAAGAGAAAGATAGATCATGCTTGAAAAAGGCTCCACAAATAGAGCCGAAACGTTGCACAGGGGCTAATAAAACCCACTTTTTTCACTTTCAATCGGAGTGCTGCCTATTCTTGGAAATAGATAGATAGATAGATAGATAGATAGATAGATAGATAGATAGATAGATAGATAGATAGATAGATAGATAGATAGATAGATATTAATCTATTATAAGTAGATTTAGCAGTAATGAATAATTATTTATATTTAGTGGCTTAGGTGGCATTAGTGTTCGCAGTGTGCTGTCGGCATTTTCTTGTGTGCTGTATAAATTTGCAGTCACAGGCGTTCTTGCACCTGTATACACGTTTTGTTTCATTTTGTTGGAATCTGCTGTTCAAATTTTTGTGTTGTTTATGTGATTCATATACGTGGGGTTAGTGGCTGCCTCCATTATTTTGTTCTTGCACTCCTCCCATTCTGCCCTGGGGGATTTTAATTAGTTTAATGCTAGTTCCTACCATCCCCAAGTATATGTAGGCTTAGTCGCAGTTCTGGGTGTATGTGCAGCGTAGGTTCCCACCTCATAGAGGTCGCCGTGTCGTGGTAGGTGGGCTCACACAATTTGATCAAAATGTGCACTAAGAACCTCCCTATTGTAAGTAGATTTAGCAGTAAACCGGGATATTAATTGGGGTTTGGCTTCAACTGCAAAGGGGATAAATTTCCTCAATTAGTTGCAGGATAATTTTTGGCCCAGTGTGTGGAAGACCGGACTGGAGGTGTCGCTCTCTTTATCTGTTGGATCTAGTAATTTCTAACAATGCAGATCTAATTGGGAATGTCACTGTTTGTAAAAAATTTGGTAACAGTGACCACAATATAGTTAATTTTGTCTAAACTATAAAATTTATGCAAATGCACTAAACGTTTATAAGGCCAATTTCTCCAAGTTGAAGGCTGCACTTAAGCTCATACACTGGGAGAAACTAATGTCAAATATTGATATAGGCACTAAATGGGAGAGCTTTAACCCGTTAGTGACCGCCAATACGCCTTTTCACGGCGGCCACTAACGGGCTTTATTCTGATGCATAGGCCTTTTCACGGCACTGCATCAGAATAAAATTGCGGCGCCGTGAAAAGAGATAGCTCCCTGCTCTCAGCTACAGGAGGTAGCTGAGGGCTTGGAGCACAGTCTGGGGACCGTTGTTTGCGGTCCCCAAATCGGCGATCGCCGGTATTCAACGAATACCGGCGACCGCCGTTACAATTAACGCAGCGGTGGAAAATTAACATTTTTATCTCCTCTCACCATGAATGTTTGGTGAGAGGAGATAAAAAACTAACCTGAAGGGCCTCCGATGCCCGCGATCGTGCCCCCCTTCTCTTCTCCCGCAGCTGCCGGGAAGAGAAAAAAAATGGCGCCCGCGCATGCGCACACAATCTAATTAAGATTGCGGCGCCGTGCAGTGGGATAGCTCCCTGCCCTCAGCTACCAGAGGTAGCTGAGGGCTTGGAGCACAGTCTGGGGACCGTTGTTTGCGGTCCCCAAACTGGCGATCGCCGGTATTCAATGAATTTTTATCTCCTCTCACCATGAATGTTTGGTTAGAGGAGATAAAAAAACACTTGTTAGGCCCCCGATCGTGCCCCCCCTCCCCCCAACCGCCGGGAAAATTTTTTAAAAAATGGCGCACGCATGCGCTGTCAGTTGAAAGGCAGCTATTCTGCCTGTAAATAGAAACTGATCAGGGACCGTTATAATTGGTCCCTGATCAGATGGTCACTGTGATATACCTATCACAGTGTTGTTGTTTTGGCCAAAAAAACGCAAGCTCGCAATCCACGTCACGGATCCCCACACTTGCGAGTCCCTACCTAGAACTTTTCGTTCCAAAATCTAAGATATACAAAAAAAATGGGACATAGAATGTAATTAAAACCACAGAAAAGGCCATACTCACAGATTAGGTGGTGGGTAAAATACCCGTTCCAAACAGGACGCAACCAGGTCAGAGAATGCTGTTGATGGGAAGTGCCCAGGTGTGTTTAAATAATGATAGCCACTCCCACTTACCTTGAGGGGAGTGGTGTGTTGGGCATGGAAGTAAATGTGTAATAATAATAAATAAATAATAAAGTACTGTGTATAGTGCACATGTGAGGTATAGGGGACATGACTAAGTGTAGTGTGTAGAAATCAGGGCTGTGAGTGAAACAAAAACGTGAGTGTAGTGTGTAAAACATGGAGGCATAGTGTTTGGATAGTGAGGCACAGCATATATCGCCGAATAGCAGCCTATTTATAACGCCCATATTGTAAGAGAGCGGGCTGCCCTGCATGCAGTGCCAAACATCCGCACACCAGGCTATCCCAGCATCATAAGACCCGGGCGCGTCCTGAAAAAAAGTATGTACAATGTAAGTAACCATGAGAAAAACATGGGGTATTAGTTGTTGTTTTGGCCAAAAAAACGCACCACCTAATCTGTGAGTATGGCCTTTTCTGTGGTTTTAATACCTATCACAGTGACCATAGTCCCATATTTTCAAAATACATCACAAGATTTGTGCTCTTTCCCTCCCTCCTCTCACTGTAGTTGATCTGTGAGAGGAGAGAGAGAAATACTATAGAAATCTTGTGCTGTATTATACTGTAAAATACACCACATACTTACTCGCTAGTGTTCCGATATTACCCACCACCGCAGAAATGACTTTAAAAGTCATTTCTGCGGTTCCAAGTATCACTTACCGCAGAGGGAAGAACCTACGAGAACTTTTGGTACATAGCCATTATTCTTCTAAAAGTAGTTCTCAACAAACCTGGTTAAAATCCCCAGTCAGGGGCTCCCATCCATGCGGTCGCTGCTCCTTCTGTCCTCTCATGCCCATGACAAAAACCTTCATGAATCCATATGATGGTAAAGTCTATGTGATTAAGCAGTTTATTAACTGCCATAGCAGTGGGGTGATATATATCGCGAAATGCCCTTGCCCCAAATTATACGTGGGCAAGACTATACAAGAACTAAGAAGGAGGATCTCGAAGCACCTGAGTACCATCAATCATAAAGAGGACACTACGTTATCCAGACATATGCACCAGCTACATAGTGGCGACACTAAGTTACTACAGTTCTGGGGTGTCACCCAGATAAAACTGGGACCAAGGGCTGATAACTTAGATCGAATGCTACTGCAGGAGGAGGCACGATGGATTCATCGGTTGCATTCTCTCAGCCCCTCGGGCCTTAAAGAGGCTCTGTCACCAGATTTTGCAACCCCTATCTGCTATTGCAGCAGATAGGCGCTGCAATGTAGATTACAGTAACGTTTTTATTTTTAAAAAACGAGCATTTTTGGCCAAGTTATGACCATTTTCGTATTTATGCAAATGAGGCTTGCAAAAGTACAACTGGGCGTGTTGAAAAGTAAAAGTACAACTGGGCGTGTATTATGTGCGTACATCGGGGCGTGTTTACTACTTTTACTAGCTGGGCGTTCTGAAGAGAAGTATCATCCACTTCTCTTCAGAACGCCCAGCTTCTGGCAGTGCAGATCTGTGACGTCAGTCACAGGTCCTGCATCGTGTCGGCACCAGAGGCTACAGTTGATTCTGCAGCAGCATCAGCGTTTGCAGGTAAGTAGCTACATCGACTTACCTGCAAACGCCGATGCTGCTGCAGAATCATCTGTAGCCTCTGGTGCCGACACGATGCAGGACCTGTGAGTGACGTCACAGATCTGCACTGCCAGAAGCTGGGCGTTCTGAAGAGAAGTGGATGATACTTCTCTTCAGAACGCCCAGCTATTAAAAGTAGTAAACACGCCCCGATGTACGCACATAATACACGCCCAGTTGTACTTTTACTTTTCAACACGCCCAGTTGTACTTTTGCAAGCCTCATTTGCATAAATACGAAAATGGTCATAACTTGGCCAAAAATGCTCGTTTTTTAAAAATAAAAACGTTACTTTAATCTACATTGCAGCGCCGATCTGCTGCAATAGCAGATAGGGGTTGCAAAATCTGGTGACAGAGCCTCTTTAATGAAGGATTTACATTTACGGCTTTTCTTTGAGAATAATAGATACATCCAGCTTAGTACCACTACTGTAGTGATACATGCTCATAACCTAACCTTACTCTTATTTTTTAAGAAAAATTCTTTATTTTATATAGTGACATAATAAAGAACTACAGACACTGTCCAACTATGGAGATCTGGTGGCCCCAGACTCTCCCTGGTTTACTTGTGGTATCCCTATTCTTTGTGACTCTAATTAGGACCACTCATAACAGTGGTTCAAACATCCAGTCATGCGCTAATTAATCATTCTATACGTTCTGCACAGATTCCCCTTCTTACTTTGACAAATGTACTAAGTGTGCCTATTTAGAACTAGCCCACATACTAATGCAATGTCTGCACCGTTGGTGCCTTTGTAAACGATATTACTACCCCTCTGTAGCTCAATTATTTTTGTATTAGTATTTTGCAGTGATATGGACATACATTCTATTGATTGGCCGTCTATGCCCCTGCACTTTCCTGTTGATTATCGGCAGTAGCATCTGCCGTCATATCACGTACATATATTCTTTATAGGTCAGCAGCTGTTATACCGTGCGGCTCACACATTATTGACATAGTATTGGCTATCTTCGGTAGCACAGTGGATCGTTAGCACAGTGGATCTGAACAGTAGCACTCACTCACATATCTGTTGATCCTTACGAGTGATCCAAAAGTAAGAGTGCAGAATAAGCTGATGTGCGCATGCGCAGTCATTCCTATCTGGATGCTCGGGCCGTTTACTACTCGATTGGCAGCTTAACTTGTCACTCAAGTGGGAGACTGTGGTTCCCGCCCATCCTCGCTACCATTGGTCCTATCTATGCACACACCCTCTGATTCGTCACAGAGGATTCCCATAACAGTGAGAGTTTCCTGGCGCGCCGCCAGTAGCCCCATGAACCCCTGAGGACGCTACATACGTAGCGAAACATGTCGGGGGGGCTCTCTTTTTAATTTTAATACATGCTGGTATTAGGGCATCTCCAGTTCATAATTTAACAATCTAACTACTTAGGAGTTCTCTGCTACATCGGTGACCTCCTGAATCTGCCTGTCTGCAGTCACAGACGGCAGGAACACGTTTACATTGTTACAGCCACTAACGGCCACTGACCCTATCCATGCATTGGAAATTTTAACTATTCATGTTGGTTTGTCTGTATGTCTGTTTGCTACAATAGCATAATAAAGATTATAATTTAAAAATTCAAAAATTTAATCAATCGAATGGTAGCTGGGAAATAAGGCTTCCTTGCCTCTGGCATTTGTTTTTCAATTCTCTGATAAAGTCACACATACCAGATTTAACAAATCTGGCTTGGTCATTAAGGCCCAAACAGGCCCGGTCATTAAGGGGTTAAATCTACTTTGGGTAATTATATGTCAACATATATTCCTAAAAGAATTAAGTATAAATGACTAAAGATAAATTCCACGTGGCTTACATCAATTGTTAAAAAAGAAAATGTTAAATTAAAAAGAGGGCATTTAAAAAAACTTAAAAAAATCTGAGGGGTCAGCTTTAACCTTTGAAAATTACAAAAAGCTTAATAAAATCTGTAAAAAGTTGACTAATCACTCGAAAATACAAAATGAAAGCAAAATAAATCCCTAAATAATAGTACAGCGGATTTGATCAATGGGTATCATGAGAAGGCAGAGCAACTAAATGGGTTCTTTAACTCTGTATATATAAAAGAAGAAGGAGGAGAGGATGTAGGCAATACCAGTCCAGAGGAGCTGATGTAGGATGTGCCAGTGCTGAGGAGCTGATATAGGCTGTGACAGTGCTGAGGAGCTGATATAGGCTGTGCCAGTGCTGGGGAGCTGGTGTAGGCAGTACCAGTGCTGAGGAGCTGATGTGGGCGGTGTCAGTGCTGAGGAGCTGATGTAGGATGTGCCAGTGCTGAGGATCTGATGTAGGCTGTGCCAGTGCTGAGGAGCTGACATAGGCGGTGCCAGTGCTGAGGAGATGGTGTAGGCAGTACAGGCTGAGGAGGCTGAGGAGCTGATGTAGGCTGTGCCAGTGCTGAGGAGCAGATGTAGGATATGCCAGTGCTGATGAGCTGATGCACCTTATGCCAGTGCTGTGGAGCTGATGTAGGCTGTGCCTGTGCTGAGGAGCTGATGGAGGTTGTGCCAGTGCTGAGGAGCTAATGTTCGCTGTGCCAGTGCTGAGGAGCTGATGGAGGCTATGCCAGTGCTGTTAATACATACATTAATAATTAATATACGTAATTGGCTACATGTAGATCTGGCCCAAGCGAAGTTAAATAAAAAAAACTGAACAAGGCTCCGGGACCAGATGGGTTACACCCAAGAGTTCTTATAGAATTATGTTCAGTTATTTCTGTACTCCTCTAATAATATTCAGAGATTTTCTAATGAATGGGAGAGTATCAAAGGATTGGCACAAAGCAAATTTGGTGCCCATTTTCAAAAATAATTCCATGTCTTTCTCAAGAAATTATAGATCAGTAAGTTTAACATCTATTGTCGGAAAAATATTTGAGGGTCTCTATAGGGACTATATACAAGTGTATGTGACAGAAAATATTTGGATATGTGATAACCAGCACGGTTTTACTGAGGACAGACGTTGTTCATCTAAGTCTCTCTTCACATTCCCGCTGAGACACCATCGCAGATTGCGTCACGTTTGACGGGAAATAAAACACAGCATACAGAGCTATGGTTTCTGCTAAACGACAGACACATGACGGAAACTGACGACTTCATTATAAGTCAAAGGGGTCTGTTGAATGCCGTTGGTTTTCATCGTGTAACAGATCCAGCACTCCATCAATTTCATTGTTTGGCTCCTATAATGGAGCAGAACAGCAGAACTGAATTGGACAGAGGGGCCACTGTGGATAAAGTGTTTGGCACTGTCCAGCATCGACGCCTAATGTGTGAATTGAGGTCTATAGCTTTAGAAAGTAAATTTTAAATTTGTGGTCAAGTAGTTATTTCCCCCAAGGTTCAGTGCTGCGCCGTATCATTTAACTTGTTTATTAATGATAAAGAGCAGGGGTCTCAAGCACGCCGCCCGTGGGCCACATGCGGTCCCTGAAGTTGTCATCTGTGGTCACCGTAGCTCTCTCGGCATAGGAGAGAGCAGGCCGAAGGAGGAGTACGCTGATGCTCCTTCATGACGTCCCAGAGCATAGCTTATACTAGCGCTCTGCCCCGGGACACTGGCTGGGGAAGCCCCTGACATCACTGTCTATATATGGACAGTGATGTCAGGAGCAGAAATGGAGTCCCAGGCAGAGTGCTAGTAGCGCTCTGCCCAGGACGCCGGTTCTGGGCTTGCCCCTGACATCACTGTCCATATATGTACAGAGATGTCAGGAGCAGAGCTGGAGTCCCAGGCAGAGCGCTAGTAGCCAATTATTATAGTAATGCATATTATTATATTAATGTAGTAGTATTATAGTAATGTAGTATTGTTATAGTGGTTCGAATAACTAATTGATTAACAATATTTTGTATTGTATCAAATTTGAAAATAATGCGGCCCATCAACTTCACATTTTTTCTATTTTCCCCGCCCAGTTTGAGACCCCTGATATAGAGGATGGTAGTAATATCACTATTGCTTTTTTTGCAGATGACACCTATGTAGTTTAGTACAGTCTATGGAAGATGTTCATAAATTACAAGCCGACTTGTAAACTCAGTGTCTGGGTATCCACTTGGCAAATGAGATTCAATGTGGATTGTAATTGTAAAGTTATTAGTGCTAATCTGCATGCACCATACTGTATGTCCTAAGGGGAGTTAAACTGGGAGAGTCACTTGTACTTGTAGATCATAGACAATATAACAGCATGCAATGTCAATCAGCTGCATCTAAAGCCAGCAGGACACTGTCTAGTTTTAAAAGACGCATGGACTCGCAGGACAGGGACATAATATTACCAATTAACAAAGCATTAGTGAGGCCTCATCTAGGATATACAGTTTAGTTCTGGGCAACAGTACATTGAAATGCCCTGGAGTTGGAAAAGGTACTAAGAAGAGCAGCAAAACTGATAATAGGCATGAAGAAGCTTAGTTATGAGTTATTAGACTTCAAAAAAGGCTTAGATACATTCTTAGGCCGGATTCACACGAGCGTGTGTGTTTTGCGCGCGCAAAAGTTCCATAAAATCTCAGTGTGTCAGCAACATATGATGCGTCGCTGCGTGATTTTCGCGCATCCGCCATAATTATGACACTCTGTTTTTATGTTTGTAAACAGAAAAGCACGTGGTGCTTTTCTGTTTTCATTCATAGTATTGACTACTGTAGCGCGCATCACGCGCGGCACACGGAAGTGCGTCCGTGTGCGTGCGCGGTTTTCATGCACCCATTGACTTCAATGGGTGCGTGATGCGCAAAAAACAGGCAAATATAGGACATGTGAGTTTTACGCAGCGGACATACTCTGCGTGAAAATCACGGACAGTCTGAGCCTTCGTCTGAATAAGCCCTTAGAGGAAAGAAACATCATTGCTTCTGTGAATGTATAGAATTGTTTGAATGTTAAACCGGTATGACCACCACTTGGGAACAGTAAGGAAACATTTTCTCTTTAGGGCGAATTGTCTCATGCTTTATGGGTTTATTTTTTCATTTATCTGGATCAATGGGGCAAAACAAAGTTATAGAATTTACCCCTATCCCTTACCCCCACCCATCACCTGGTTGAACCCGATGCAGATGTGTCAACTATAGTAACTAAGTAGCTATATAAGCCCTAATAATTTCTAGAAGTAACAATACTTAGGTCAACAAGACCTTATTTGTAATAAAATATCTGTTCTACCCACATTTTATCAAATTAGTAAATAAATTGGCTCTAGTGGAAATAAATGACTGGGATTATTATAGAATGGCGGTAAATTATCAAGGCCTTCTACATATGGCAGTAAATTGTTGCCTACTTAGCTTTAATGAACATAAAAAATTGCTCATGATGTTCATTTACTGCTATAAAATGTATTTGTCGAGAAATTTATAATAGTCAATTACATTTATTCTTGATAAAAATGTTCTAGGATATCAGGTTTGTAAATTATTGTGTACAGTATAATCTAGTGGTTTTTATTATAGCATATAAATCTACAACTCTACTGGTGTGAATAAATAATAGCATGAAATCATTTTATTTATGTATTGGATGTTTAAGTAACAATATTTTTTATCAATCTCGTTCTTAATGGGCAAATTTTTGCTTTTAGATGAGAGATTTATAGGAATTCGACAAAATCAATCAATCATCTACTTTCTTAGTGATCGTGCCCATCTCAATGTATACTTAGAAAAGTCTAATTAAGATGTTACTAAGTATTTTATTTTTTTAAATGATTATGGATTATCTGGTTTGGAACAGAAAGTCAGAGATATGCTTTATAGTGAGCTAAGAAAGAAACCATCCCATTAACTTCTATGGTGGAGTGTAGTGAGCATGCTCTGTGACATGTACAGAGGTCACTGTGCAGTGAGGGGGAGGAGGGAAGAGTAGGTGAGCTGTCCCCATCACCTATTGTCAATGATGTGTTCCCGGCTTTAGAATTGAGTTGATACCTTTCTTTTTAACCCTGCCTTGATGATACCAAGATGACTGCTGACATTGCTCCAGTGTACACAGCACAAGCTAAAAATCATCTCTACAAAGCAGGACGTGTAAGTCTAAGTGTCAGTGAGGACAGGGCAATAATTAAGGATTTTTTTTCATGTAGATGGAAAATTCTAAAAATAATAATAATATAATAATATAATATGTAATATAATAATACTATAATAATACATTACTATAATACAACATTACTATAATAATACTACATTATTATAATACTACATTCCTATAATAATAATACATTCCTATAACAATACTACATTACGATAATAATACTACATTACTATAATAATACATTACTATAATAATACTACATTACTATAATAATAGCGCTAGGTTTAAACTTAATGGAAATTTGTGAGTTTATTCCACGTGCTTATTTTAGCAATCCAGTTTTCCAGTCGCTAAATGCAGTCTGGCTACTCAGTTGGCAGTGTCTGGCAGACACAAGAATATCAAGATTGGGCAGCCCCTTTTTAGATAGTGCCACAGTGCCCTCCGTAGATAATGCCACAGTGCCCTCTGTAGATAATACCACACCCACAATAGATCATGCCACAGTGCCCTCTCTAGATAATGCCAGAGTGCCCTCTGTAGATAATGCCACAGTGCACTCTGTAGATAATGCCCCAGTGCCCTCTGTAAATAATGCCACAGTGCCCTCTGGAGATAGGGCCGCACACGCACACGCACACACACACACACACACACACACACACACACACCCTATAGATAGTGACAAACACACGCACACACCTCCATGTAGATAGCTCCATTGGGGCTCCCTCTAGTAGTGGAATCCCCACCCAGGGCGTTGCCGACACTTAGGCCGGGGATTGCTCTGCTGGAGGAGCCCCTGTTGTCACTGTCCATAGACAGTGACGTCAGGGGATCCTTCTGGACCGGAATGTCATGTGAGGGGCAACCCCGGAGCCGTGGTCCTGGGCAGAGTGCTAGAAGCACTTTGACTGGGACTCCAACTCTGCTCCTGACATCAGTCTCCATATATAGACAGTGATGTCAGGGGCTTCCCCAGCCAGAGTCCCGGAGCAGAGCCGCATCTAGCACTCTGACTGGAACTTCAGCTCTGCTCCTGACATCACTGTCTGTATATGGAGAGTGATGTCAGGGGCTTCCTCAAAGCAGGAGTCCTAGAGCAGAGCGCTAGAATAAGCTCTGCTCTGGGACGTCATGAAGGAGTGTCAGCACACTCCTCCTTCGGCCTGCTCTCTCCTCTCCCGATGGAGCTACGGTACCCGTGAGCCGCAGATGACAGCCTCAGGGGCCCCTGAGGCCGCATGCGGCCTGCAGGCCGTGTGTTTGAGACCACTGCTCTAGAAGATCTGGTTTGTCCATGCAATAGGCTATGTTTACACTTGTGTTATAACTTCCGCTCATAATGGAAGATACGGTCCCCTGCCGGATCCGTTGAATGTCGGATACCACTGGTGCCCCACAGACCCCACTGGCATACAATGGGGTTAGTCGGAGATCCGTCAAAGTGTCCGTAATTTTGACCGGCAGAATAGAGCTGGATGCAATATCATTCCTCCATCAAATCTGATGGAATGTGCCATGGAGGCTCAGATGCAAATGTGAATAGAGCCTACACAAACAGCCCATTGATTATAGTGGGAGCTGTGTAATGCTTCTTTTCCCCTGTGGTGGTGCTGTAGAAGAATTAAACACTTGCTGCTGAGGGTTCTAACAGAGAAACCCTGTTTAATCAGCATCAGGGGTCTCTTCTAACAAAAAATGATTAAATAGACCTCATGTATGAAAAATGTTTAGATTATAATTTATATATTTGGTTATTTCGAGCAACTATATTATTTCTGTGATATTTTTTAACTTTTTGACATCCGTGACCTGATTGGTTGCTAACTTTTTCAGATCTAGTATACAGCTACATAATACTGGAACACATTGTCTGACGTTATTTCCTTTGGTTTTCTTTTATTTTCTCTCTATTACGTACAGAAATTTCCAATATTTACCTAACAAACATCTTTTTTACTATAGATAGAGAATTTATTTTGAGGCCTGAATACCCGGGACGCTTTTTAATCTCCCCTCAAGCTTCCCAGTAAGGAGAGCATTACTCCAAAGTGTCAGCCTTGAAGTTTATAATATGAAGTGAACAAATTCTTTCAGTTATTTCCCAAGGAGAAGAAAATATATGCAGCTACTCAGGTAAGTTCTGTTCTAATATTCTTGTCATCCTTGCAGCTAATAAAAGTAACAATGAGTATAAGATAACCAAATACATCTGACATCTTCTTGTAAATTTTACCTCAAATACCTTAAACATGATTTATCATGTGCAAACAATTTTACTTTCTGCTACATGTGATGTTCAAAAGACTGCCTCCCTGTTCCCTCCTTACTGTATATCAGTTTTTAGGTTCCTTATGTCTTCAAACTGATACAAGTTAAGTGCACCTTATATTATCTAAATAGTTCCAAAATGATGTGCAGATTTTTTCTTAATATATCTTTATATCGGTCAGAGCTCCGTTTTTTTTATTCAGAGCTCTAACCCTCCTGCATAGACATAGAGTTAAAGGCAGTGGCATAGATATAGGGGTCGGAACATAAGCCTGGGGGGCCCACAGGGCCATCATTGCCACACAGCGCTGACCTCGTTGGTCCCGGTTCCAACTGTACCTGCGTCCTCAGGCATTAAACTGTATGGGGCAGCTACAGGTGGCATTACACTGTGTGCGAGTCAAGGGTGGACATCTTATTGTAGGGGGCATATACTGTGGGGGCAGCTATGGGGGCATTATACTGTGGGTGCAGCTATGGGGGCATTATACTGTGGGGGCATCTATGGGGGGCATTATATTGTGTGGGGGCAGCTATGGGGGCATTATATTGTGTGGGGGCAGCTATAGGGGCATTATATTTTGTGGGGCAACTATGGGGAGCATTATACTGTGTGGGGGGCAACTATGGGGAGCATTATACTGTGTGGGGCATTATACTGTGGAAGCAGCTAGGGGGACATTATACTGTGGGAGCATCCAAGGGGACTGTTGGGCAAGGCGGCTGGACATAGGCGCACACAGGGGTCTGTTGGTGTTGGGGAAGAGTATGGGGACTCAAGCTATATTCTTGCACCAGGGCCCATGGACCTTTAGCTACGCCCCAATTAAAGGGGTTATCCCGTCGCTAAAAATTGATGGCCGTATAAATATTTCTCTGCTGTACCATAAGACAAATTAATCCATTAGAGAAAAATAATTTTAAAAAATCCACGTTGGTGCCTGGGGTGGCAGTAAATTCAGGCACCTGGAGCATATAATTATCAGGAGCAATCCACGCAGGGGCATCTGAATTTGGTTTTGCTTGCGCACTAGCCCTTGAACGTCTACGGGGGGGGGGGGGGTCATCACTAGATGTGTCACTTGAGGATGACGACATCAGAAATGTCACCATCTCCACTGTCAGACTCTGACTCTGCACAGAATAAGGCGTACGCCTCTTCAGCAGTGAACACCCGCTTTGTCATTGTAATAACGTAGTTTTTAACTCCCTGAACCTCTAAGGCCTCGTGCACACTTCCGACACAGTTTTCAAGGCCGTTTGTGATGGATCCGTGTGCCCGTTTTAGCGGCCGTGTGCTCTCCCATGTGCACTCCGTGTTTCGGTTTCCGAGCATGGTACTGTCCAGGGTGCTGAAAGAGTTAATGGGCTGCATTGATCGGCGGTAACTCTTTCAGCACCCTGGACAGTACCATGCTCGGCACTCGGAAAATAAAATTGTAATTTAATTTTTTTTTAAAATTTGACGCTGCAGCCAATCACAGACTGTAGTGGCGGTCACGCACGTCAGTATGACGTCAGAAGGCCGGCCTCCAGGGATGCCGCTTCATCCCACGTGACTGCCTCTGCAGCCAATCACAGGCTGCAGCGGCCTCTGCAGACACTAACAGGCTGCCGCGTCAGAAAGGAAGGTCGGACTGGAGGAAGAAGAGGGACTCGTCACCAAGACAACGAACGGGTACGTATGAACTGCTTTTTATTTTATTTTTAATCAGCAGACAAGTGGTTGCCGATTAGTGTAATATTTCTGTAATGTATTTCTGCCCGCCCGGCCGTTGCTAGGCAACGGCTACATCACACACGGACGGCACACAAATGCCTTCCGTGTGCCTTCAGTTTTTTTGACGGCCCCATTGATTTGCATGGGCCTCACGGTCACGGAGTCTCGGACCAAAGTAGGAGATGCTCTACTTTGGATCGGAACGGAGCAACGGGACCGTCAAAAAAACTGAAGTGTGCATGGCCCCATTGAAATGAATGGATCAGGGTGCTAGCCATCAGAAAAACGGATAGCACCCTGAAGGAAAACCTGAAGTGGGCATGGGGCCTAACCCTAATTAGCCCTACCTAATACCCTAATGCTAAATTATTTTTAACTAGCCCTGACAGTACCTAACCTTAGACCGCATACACTCTAACAAGCTAGTCTGATACTATCCCTAACTAATTTACTATCCCTGTCGCTCACTAACAAACTTTTTTTATAGTTTTTTTTTAATATATATATATATATATATATATATATATATATATATATATATAAATATATATATATATATATTTTTTTTATTATTTTTTTTTTTTTTTTGAGTATTTTTACAAGAATAAAAAAAACACAGAAAAACCCACCAAAGGAGTTTCACATGAAGTCTGGCTGACTGAACTGATTCAGTGATGCCTGTCACTAGGCAGCAGACGATGCTGATGGGGTGATGGCACACACTGGGGTGCTGATGTGGCACACTGGGGTGCTGATGAGGAAAAAGGATTTGCTGAAGGGGCACAGGGATGTGCTGATGGAGCACAGGTGGTGACTGACTAGCACAGGGGGTGGCTGATCAGGCTGTGAGGGTGACTGGTCAGCACAGGGGGTGACTGATCAGGCTGTGGGGGTGACTGATCAGGCTGTGGGGGTAACTGGTCAGCACAGGGGGTGACTGGTCAGCACAGGGGGTGACTGATCATGCTGTATGGGTGACTGGTCAGCACAGGGGGTGACTGGTCAGCACAGGGGGTGACTAATCAGGCTGTGGGGGTTACTGGTCAGCACTGGGTGTGACTGGTCAGCACTGGGGGTGACTGATCAGGCTGTGGGGGTCACTGATCTGGCTGTGGGGGTATAATTCTTTCACAAGTAAAATTAGAATCCGTTTCTGATCTCCTCTCAAAACCAACAGAGGAGATCAGAGACGGAGACTATAGAAAAACAAGTCCTGCCTACGTCACACTAACTGTGATTGGTCTGTCTGCACTGACAGACCTATCACAGCGATTGTCAACAGGGGACCACTTTCATTGGTCCCCTGTCGGCTAGCTCTGTTGCTAAGCTGTCTCGGACAGCAGTTTGCAGTGAACTGTCACCTCGTCCCGCGGCGCTGTGACAGTTTAACTGCATCACGTACATGCACGTGGGAATGCGCTAACCAGCCGCATTCCCCGACGTACATGTACGTGAAAATGCGGGAAGGGGTTAAATGTTAAAATTCCATCTGCTTGGAGGCACCACTAGAGGGAGTTAATGAGATCTCTGCATACGATTTATACATTTCAATGCTTACCCTTTAAATGCCCCGATCAATGTTGATCACAGCATTCAAAAGGAAAGACTAAGGGGGATCCCCTTGATCGTGTCACAGGGAAACTCTGTGATGCTATTATGGTCCATACCTAGTGGGTGCATACACCCCAGGGTTGATTGAAGGACCCCAGAGTTATCTGACCATATTTTCTGTTGTTAGCGCTGTTAGGGAAATCAATTTAGGCAGGTCATCAACTGGACCACATAGTCTCTTATCTGGTTTCAAATATGTGGGAGAGCTTGACGATGCATCGGAGAGAAACTACACACTTCAAAAATATTGTAAGTGCAATCAGATTCTCTAGTTTATTAGCAAACAATACATAGATTATATATCATTAAAAGGGGTGTTGGCCGTGTCTTCCTTTCCAATCACATAAGAGGGGCCATGGCCTTCAGTCTATCCAATCAATATTGACCATGTCTCCTCCTTCTCTAAATCACAAGAGATTTTGTCCTGGAGACATCAGAAAAGAACACGTATACATTATATCACATTATATCACGTTTTGTTATAATTGTAATCATCATATATTTTAGCTACGTGCTCAGAATCATCAGATTTTTTAGCTATGCGAGCAGAGTCATAGTCTGTCTAAGAAAGAGGACTTATCTTTTCAGCTTGCGGTGAGACATTCAAAAGAAGAACAAAAGTTAAAGTATTACATAAGTCAGTAGCAAAAACTTTAATAGATTTTAAGACTTAGAGAATAATATATAAAATGGAAGATAAAGTCCAGGCTTCCATCTCAGACCCTCCTTTTTCTCATTCTTAAAACCTATTCAGTGATCCCCAAGCTACTTCATTACTGCTTCTGCCCATCCACCTAGGGCTCAGTGACAGGCTGGGTTCTCATAGGATATTGTTCATGGAAGGGTCTGGGTTTCGGCCTATGATGTATCACCTTATTAGTTCTCTTACATAAAAATGTAATTAGCCATATTAACAAACGAAAACCTATATAGCCAAGAATAAAAAATAAAATAATTTGGACCACAGTTTGAAGTATATCCATCAGCCACCCTGCTATTCCCTTAAACCAATTGGCTGGGTTTAAGAAAGAAAAGGTATTATCCCACCAGGAGTCCTTGTTAACTTCATGTTCTTTTAGCCACTTTTCTCTCAAATCAGCTATTTTTGTTAGACTAGCTTTGACACGGAGGTTGCCCGCAGGATCAATATAATGACAACAGGCGGGGCCCACAATCAAGCACATTCTTCCCTGAGAAGCAGTTAAGTAATGAAGTACTATGGTGTGTTTATTAGCTACTACAATCAATTGCCTTTGTATAATATTGGTGGCATTGAGTAAGCTGAGTATCTCAAATATTTGTTGATCCAAATAATTTGTAGCCTCTACTAGTTTATCCCACATCTGCATTATAAATGGGCCGATAAATAGTATACTTATGACTGCGTTAGCACTTCCCATATCTACAATATGGGGTTGCCCATCTGCCCTTCTTTTATACAATGTGTGTCTGAGCACGGTGTTAACATATACATTCTCATGTGGTATATTAAAAGTTGCAGGTGTTAAGTTAATGTGCATGTGTAGTTCCATGGCCGCGGGCCATCGAGTTCACTCACCTCCCGACGCCCGCAGCCATGGATCTGTGAGCGCTGGTCCCCGTCTCCCTCCTAGGAGACGCCAGCGCTCACTTCCGCTACGTTCGGCTGTGTCCCGTAGGGTGCGCGCGGACGCGCCCGGCCTTAAAGGGCCAGCGCGCGCAATAGGAAATCGTCATCATCATCAACTGCCACGATTTCCTGGTCTATAAGAAGGCCCCTGGCCTTCTAATCCTTGCCTGAGCGTTGTTCGTTTTCCCAGTCTGTCTTGCAAATGGTTCCTTAGTGTTTCCCGTTCCTGTTGTTACCCGTGCCTTGTTCCCCGTTCCTGTTTCCCGTGCTTTGCCTTAGTATCAAGTCGTGCCACGTCCTGTGTCATCTGCCATGTCCAGAGGAATCTGCCACGTCCTGTGTCATCTGCCACGTCCAGAGGAATCTGCCACGTCCTGTGTCATCTGCCACATCCGGAGGAATCCACCACGTCCTGTGTCATCTGCCACGTCCGGAGGAATCCGCCACGTCTGGCGCAACTTGCGGCTCCTGTGTCATCCGCCACGTTTGGCGCCATCTGCTGCACCCATCTCATCTGTGCCAGAGCTGCGGCCACCATCAGGACTATTCAGGTACCCTTGTGCGGGACATTGTATTTCTGGGGTTTCCTGTGGTTTGGCCAGCTGCCTTCCCGCTACGGTGGTACGGCCTAGTGTGTCCACTAACCCGCTTCGTGACAGCATATACCAGTGAAGTTACTTGGGAGCCATTAATACGCCTGATGTTCACATACAATATACATATTTTTCGGTACCCCCTATGACTAACCCCTTAAACAAACTGGTCATCCATTTAGCCATCATATTACCTTCTAATACGGAGGATAAAGCTGTGATGTCGGTGTTATTTCTGACATATAATCACAAGGCCTCCCCAAGTAATTGTACAGTTGTATTTACGCAGGGGGACAACTGATCTAAAGTAGAATAAATTCCCACACACTGAGTATCGATGGAACTAGTTCCGTTGCACTCTATGTAATTCATTAATGAGAAGGGTACTCCTTTAGATTTAATCTGAATGCATATGCGGGATGAGAAGCTTGGATAACAGGCAAGGTCCACTCGAGCAGAAGCCCAAGGCGTCTGTGCAAATTTAAAGGGTGGGCCGCTCCTGTTAAACAACATCCAAGGCTCTTCCATCTATGCAGCTACGGGCAATGGTACATTTTTATTCTTGTTTTTCCCAGTTAGTGTGGTAATTACAGTGTCACGAGGGGTTCGTGGACCCACTGGGCCGTACCGTCTTGGCGGTAAGGCAGCTGGCCAACAGGACGCAGGTCAAAGTCTATAGTTCGTATAGGGTACCTGTGGCAGCTCAGATAGTAGCGAGGCAGGCTAGGCAGGAACTTGGCAGCAGGTGGACGACAGGTGTGTAGAGGCAGGTCAGGCGTAGAATACAGCACAGCACGGCTACAGCTCAGCACAACACTAGATTCAGGATACAGGAACAGGAAACAGGAACAGGAAACAGGAACAGGAAAACACTTGGGAGCAGGAAACACTAGGGGGCCCATTTGCAAGACAGACTAGGGATACAACAACAAAGCTCAGGCATAGAACTAGGGGGCTGGACCCCTCTTATAGTCCAGAGTACTCACAGGTCAGAAGTCAGGAACGAGGTCCGGTGCGCGCGCTGCCCCTTTAAGAGCGGGCACGAACGTGCGCGCGCACCTTACGGGATCTGGCATTGGTGAGTAGACACGAGAGCTGGCTTCTCCTGAGGAGGAGGCTGGGGCCAGCGCTCGCCGACTTGTGGCTGCGGATGTCGGGAGGAACGGAGCTGACAGCCCGCAGTCACGGACATGACAGTATTCCCCCTCTTATGCCCCCTCTTCTTGGGACCAGAGCGAGAGAGACATTTTTTCAGAAGAGCAGGAGCATTAAGGTTCTCTTCTGGCTCCCAAGACCTCTCTTCAGGACCAAATCCCTTCCAATCCACCAAATTAAAGGTCTTTCCTCTCACTTTTTTGGTGTCCATGAACTCTTGAACCTCAAAGGTGTCTGAAGGGCCGCTGGCGACAACCACAGGGCTAGGAGTCTTGGTGTAGCGGTTCAGGACCACTGGCTTCAGGAGGGATACGTGGAATGAGTTGGGGATCTTGAGGGTAGGAGGCAGCCGAAGTTTATAGGCGACAGGGTTGATTTGTTTTAGGATCTCGAATGGTCCGAGGAATCTGGGAGCAAACTTGCATGATGGTACTCTTAGTCGAATGTTCCTGGAGGACAGCCAGACCTTTGTGCCACGAAGAAACTGAGGGGGTTCTCTTCTCCTCGTGTCCGCCCTCCGTTTCATACGATCCACTGCCAGCAGGATGGAGGATCGAGTTTGCTGCCAAATTTGTGGAAAGTCCTTGAAGGCCGTGTCAGCAGCTGGTACCTTGGATGAATCAGGAACCGGGAGAGGTATTCGTGGGTGTTGGCCAAGGACTATGAAGAATGGAGTCTTCCTTGTGGACTCGCTGGTATGATTGTTGTAGGAGAATTCAGCCCACGGGAGCAACTGTACCCAGTCATCATGTTGCCTAGAGACGAAGTGATGCAGGTAGTTCTCCAAGATTTGATTGATCCTCTCGATCTGTCCATTGAACTGAGGGTGGTAGGCCGAGGAAAAGTTCAACTTCACACCTAGAAGTCCGCAGAGGGCTCTCCAGAACCTCGAGGTGAACTGAACCCCCCGATCAGACACAATATGCTGCAGCAAGCCGTGCAGGCGCAAGATGTATTGGATAAACAGTTTTGCCAGTTGAGGAGCAGACGGAAGACCGGTCAGAGGAATGAAGTGGGCCATTTTTGAAAATCGATCCACGACCACCCAGACAGTGCTGCATCCGGCAGAGAGAGGCAGGTCTGTAATAAAGTTCATCGCTATATGCTGCCAGGGAGCATCGGGCACAGGCAATGGCTGGAGCAGACCGGCGGGTCTGGAGTGAGCGACCTTGTTAGTTGCACACACAGAGCAGGAGGAGACAAAGTCCATAACATCTTTGGGCAGCATGGGCCACAAGAAATGACGGGCAATCAAATCCCGGGTCTTATGGATCCCCGCGTGACCTGCCAGTCTTGAGGCATGTCCCCAGCGGAGGACTCTCCTTCGGTCAGCCAGGCGCACAAAAGTTTTCCCTGGAGGGATGTCCCCAACTTGCAGTGAATTGACTGAAACACTACAGGACGGGTCGATAATGTTCTGGGGCATCTCCATAGTGTCCTCCATCTCGAAAGACCTGGATAAGGCATCAGCCCTCACATTCTTGTCAGCCGGGCGATAATGGAGTTCAAACTGGAACCTGGCAAAGAACAGTGACCACCTGGCCTGACGAGGATTCAGCCCTTGGGCTGCCTGGAGGTAGGTGAGGTTCTTGTGGTCCGTAAAAATCAGGATGGGGTGAGCTGCGCCCTCTAGTAGATGTCTCCACTCCTCCAGGGCCAATTTGATGGACAGTAACTCTCGATCCCCAATCGAGTAGTTGCATCCTGAGGAAGAGAAGAGCTTAGAGAAATATCCACATACCCTAGACTTGCCCTTGGAACCTCTCTGGAACAGGAGTGCACCTGCATCGACAGAGGACGCGTCCACCTCCAAGAAGAACTGTCTGGATGATGGAGGATAGAGGCTGACGTGAAGGCACTCTTCAGGGTATTGAATGCGGACTCTGCCTCTGGAGTCCACACCTTGGCGTTCATGCTCTTCTTGGTGAGGTTAGAGATAGGAGATGTTAGTGAAGAGGAGTTTGGGATGAACTGTCTGTAAAAATTGGCGAATCCCAGAAAGCGCTGTATGGCCCTCAAGCCCTGAGGACGTGGCCATTCCAGGACGGACTTTACATTTTCAGGATTCATCAAGATAGACTACTACACAAACATAAAGGAGGTCACGGAACATGTCATTCACAAACTCCTGGAAGACCGCGGGAGCATTACACAGGCCGAAGGGCATTACTAGATATTCATAGTGTCCGTCCCGGGTGTTAAATGCTGTCTTCCATTCGTCACCCTGGCGAATCCGGATTAGGTTGTAAGCCCCCCGCAGGTCTAACTTGGAAAAGATCTTGGCACCACGTATACCGGGGTCTCAAACTCGGCCGGGTAACTGGGCCGCATATAGAAAAAATGGGAAGTTGACGGGCCGCATTACTTTCAAATTTGATACAATACAAAATTATTATTAATCAATTAGTTATTTGAACTACAATAACACTATATTACTATAATAATAATACTACATTACTACAATACTACATTACTATAATAATACCGCTAGGTTTAAAATTTTAGATATTTCTCCACGTGCTTATTTCAACAATACAGTTTAAGTGTCGCTAAATGCAGTCCGGAGGCTCAGTTAGCAGCGTTTGGCAGACACACATGTCAAGATTGGGCAGCCCCTTTTTAGATAGCGCCACAGTGCCCTCGGTGGATGTGGCCACAGTGCCCTCTGTAGATGCTGCCGCAGTGCCCTCGGTGGATGCTGCCACAGTGCCCTCGGTGGATGCGGCCACAGTGCCCTCTGTAGATGCTGCCGCAGTGCCCTCGGTGGATGCTGCCGCAGTGCCCTCGGTGGATGCTGCGACAGTGCCCTCGGTGGATGCTGCGACAGTGACCTCTGTAGATGCTGCCACAGTGCCCTCTGTAGATGCTGCCACAGTGCCCTCTGTAGATGCTACCACAGTGCCCTCTGTAGATAATGCAACACACCCCTAGATAAAGCCACAGTGCCCTCCGCAGATGCTGCCACAGTGATGTCAGGGTCTTGCCCAGAGCTGGAGTCCCGGAGCAGAGCCGCTTCTAGCACTCAAACTACATTAGATTTGTGACTGCAGCTCTGGAATTGTTTGGAGTATGGGATCTGATGCTACAGTACAGTTGTGACTGCAGCACTGGATGTGACTGGAGTATAGGACATGATGTTACAGTAGAGTTATGACTGCAGCTCTGGATGTGGCTGGAGTATAAGACATGATGTTACAGTAGAGTTGTGACTGCAGCTCTGGATGTGACTGGAGTATAGCACATTATATAATAGTAGAGTTGTGACTGGAGCTCTACATTTGTTTGGAGTATAAGACAAAATGTTTGCATCTGCATCTACTGATCTTGCAGTAGAGTTGTGAGTGTAGCTGTGGATGTCTCTGGAGTATAGTACATGATGTTACAGTAAAGTTGTGAGTGCAGCTCTGGATGTGACTGGAGTATAACATGTTACAGTAGAGTGGTGACTGCACCTCTGGATGTGACTGGAGTAAAGTACATGATATAATAGTAGAGTTGTGAGTGCAGCCTGGGATTCCAGCTCTGCTCCTGACATCACTGTCCATATATGGACAGAGATGTCAGGGTCAACCCCAGAGCTGGAGTCCCGGGCAGAGCGCTAGTAGGCTCTTCCTGGGACTCCAGCTGTGCTCCTGACATCACTGGGACTCCTGCTCTGGGGAAGCCCCTGACATCATTGTCGATGTATGGACAGCGATGTCAGAGGCTTCCCCAGAGCAGAGCCTATACTAGCGCTCTGCCTGGGACTCCGCTCTGGGGAAGACCCTGACACACTGTCCATATATGGGCAGCGATGTCAGGGAATTCCACAGAGTCCTGGAGCAGAGCCTGTACTAGCGCTCTGCCCGGGACTCCGCTCTGGGGAAGACCCTGACACACTGTCCATATATGGGCAGCGATGTCAGGGAATTCCACAGAGTCCCGGAGCAGAGCATGTACTAGTGCTCGGCCCGGGACTCCGGCTCTGGGGAAGCCCCAGACATCGCTGTTCATATGTGGACAGCGATGTCAGGGAATTTCAGAGTCTCGGAGCAGAGCCGATGCTAGCGGCTCTGTGTCCCGCGGGCCGCAGATGACAGCCCCAGGGGCCGCATGCGGCCTGCGGGCCGCGTGCTTGAGACCCATGACGTATACGGTCAAATAATTCTGATATCAATGGCAATGGATACTTATTTTTCACCGTGATCTGGTTGAGTCCCTCGTAGTCTATACAGGGACGAAGAGAACCATCCTTCTTTTTGACGAAGAAAAACCCGGCTCATGCCGGGGAGGAAGACTTGCGTATGAAGCCCCGCTCCAAGTTCTCTCTAACATAGGCAGACATAGACAGAGTCTCTGGCAGAGAGAGAGGATATACCCTGCCACGGGGAAGGGAAGCACCTGGAACCAGCTCGATAGGACAGTCATACGCCCGATGTGGGGGCAGTGTCTCCGCCTCTTTCTTGCTGAAGACGTCCGCAAATGAAGCAAAATGACTAGGCAATCCTGCCAGTGACTGAGGCAGAGGAGACTGAGCCAAATGAATCTGTCCCAGGCAACGATTGTGACACTCGGGGCTCCACTGGAGAACCTCTCCAGAGTTCCAGTCCAGGACTGGGGCATGCAATCAGAGTCAAGGCAGGCCCAGCAACACAGGATCAACGGCTCTGGGTAGGACATAGAACGACAGCAGTTCGGAGTGGAGGGCCCCTACTTGGAACCTCAGTGGTTTGGTCACATCAACAACTGGGTTAGGCAGGGGTAGACCATCTACAGAAGCAATTGTCAACGGGCTCTCCATAGGGGTGGTAGGCAACTGAAGAAGGTCCACCAGGTCTCTACGGATGAAATTAGCCGCGGATCCCGAGTCCAGATACGCAGAGACCTGATGCATTCTCTCGCCGGACACTATGGTCGCTGGTATGGACAATTTGGATGAAAGTCCTTTTTTACCCAGTGTTGTCACTCCTAGCAACCCTAGGCTTTGGGGCTTTAGGGGACACAGGCGCACAAGATGGCCACAGAAGCCACAATAGAGAAAAAGTCCTGAAGTGCGCCTGCATTGTCTCTCCTGGGTGGATAGCTTACCCCGGTCCATCATCACAGATTCCTTAGGAGGATCGACATCTGAGGACAGCAGGGGTTGCTGCAAAGTAGGTCCCAGACTAGGAGGGTCTCCCTCCCGACGAACCTCTTGGAGGCGTTCTCGTATCCGTATGTCAATCCGGGCGGACAGAAGGATGAGGTCATCCAGGGTAGATGGCAGGTCTCGAGCAGCAAGTTCGTCCTTAATCTTAGGAGACAGTCCATTCCAGAATGCAGCCACCAGAGCCTCATTGTTCCACAACAGTTCTCCCGCCAGGGTGCGGAAGTGGATGGCGTACTCACTCACGGAGGTGTCTCCTTGGCGTAGTTTAATCAAGGCAGCCGCTGCAGATGAGGCCCGTCCAGGCTCTTCAAATACCATGCGAAAGGTCTGGAGAAAGGCTTGGAAGTCACGGGTCTCAGGTCCTTGTCTCTCCCAGATAGGGTTCGCCCATGCAAGAGCCTTTCCGGTGAGGAGAGAAATGATGAATGCGACCCTTGCGCCGTCATATGAAAATGTCCTAGGACACAGGCTGAAATGGATCTGGCACTGGTTCAAAAATTCACAACAGGTACCTGCGTCTCCATTATAGCGGTCCGGAAGTGGCAAAGAAAAACGCGGGTTGACACTGCCAGGAGGTGTAGTGTGAGGATCAACACTGCCAGGAGGCGTAGTCTGAGGAACGGCAGCTCTTGCTTCCTGCTGACAAAAGAGAGGGTTCAAAGCTTGGAGGAGTTGGCCCTGTCGAGACTGGAGATCCAGAAAATCCGCCCACATCTCTTGTGACTTCGTCATGGTCTTGGATAGACCAGCGGGGTCCATGGCCTGAGCTTACTGTCACGAGGGGTTCATGGACCCACTGGGCCGTACTGTCTTGGCGGTAAGGCAGCTGGCCAACAGGACGCAGGTCAAAGTCTATAGTTCGTATAGGGTACCTGTGGGAGCTCAGATAGTAGCGAGGCAGGCTAGGCAGGAACTTGGCAACATGTGGACGACAGGTGTGGAGAGGCAGGTCAGGCGTAGAATACTGCACAGCACCGCTACAGCTCAGCACAGCACTAGATTCAGGATACAGGAATAGGAAACAGGAACAGGAAAACACTTGGGAGCAGGAAACACTAGGGGGCCATTTGCAAGACAGACTAGGGATACTACAACAACAACAAAGCTCAGGCATAGAACTAGGGGGGCTGGACCCCTCTTATAGTCAGGTCAGGAACGAGGTCCGGTGCGCGCGCTGCCCCTTTAAGAGCGGGCACGAACGTGCGCGCGCACCCTACGGGATCCGGCATTGGTGAGTAGACACGAGCACTGGCTTCTCCTGGGGAGGAGGCTGGGACCAGCGCTCGCCGACTCGTGGCAGCGGCTGTCAGGGGAGGAACGGAGCTGACAGCCCGCAGCCACGCACATGACATACAGTATTATTATACAGTACCCTTGTTTCATCTAAAGTAACAGGGATAGCGAGGTAGGGCATGCTTCTGGCATTGACAGGGCTGTGTGTGCAAAACCAACAATCAGTCAGGTTAGTTTGCTCCCTCAAAGCATGATACAAAACCTGGTGATGTTTGATAAACTTATTGTCCCAATCGTCCTCGATTACATCATTGAGGGTGCCCACCAGTGGCAACACCATCAAGTAGCGACATCTTTAACTTCCTGGTTTACAATCTTTTTGCAGTGGCTGGCGTGGATCCAGGTGTCTTTGCCTTCGAGCTTGACTGAAGTTGCAGTGACCAGTTGCACTTGGTACGCTTCGGTATATCTGGGCTCCAAAGCCTTCTTTGTGTGTCTTTTCAGGACTACCCAATCACCGGGCAGTAGTTGATGGGTACCTTCTAAGGAATTTGGGTCTGGAATAGAAGAATACACTTGTTTATGCAATTCAGTTAAATGCCTGTGTAGTTGGATAACATAGGCTGTTAGTCCGTCAAACTGTTGTTGCAACTGTTGTGGGAAGTACAAACCCGTCTTTGGGACTGACCCAAACAGCACTTCATAGGGGCTGAGCTTCAAGTGTCCCCTAGGAGTAGTTCTTACAGAGTACAATGTCAAGGGTAGGCATTCAGTCCATGGCAAACCTGAGGACTCCATGGCTCTCTGTATTTTTAACTTCAGGGTTCCATTTAGTCTTTCTACCTTACCACTACTTTGGGGGTGATATGGTGTATGGAATGACTGTGTGATGCAAAGGCTAGTGAGTATATGTCCTTGTACTTCTCCTGTGAAGTGGGTTCCTCTATCACTCTCAATTACTTCAGGGACCCCATATCGGCATACTACTTCACTGAGTATGTTCTTAGCAGTGTTTTTAGCCGTGGCTTTAGTTACTGGCCATGCCTCAGGCCAGTTTGAAAACAAGTCAGTACATACAAGGACATATTCATATACACCTCTCAGTTGCTGGAAGGGGTAATCAGGGTGAGGCGTGTGTTTACTGGGTGTTTTTGTCAATTTAACGGGGTTGTGTCTGGCGCATGTCAGGCAACCCTCTACATGTCGAGCAGCTGCGTTCTGGAATCCAGGGGCAAACCAGTGTTGTAACACTGTACTACTCATGGCTCCTTTTGAGTTGTGGACTGGGGAATGTGCTAGGGTGCACATCATTGGAAAGAGACTACGTGGTAAGCACATTTTACCCTTTACACGCCATGGCTCTCCTTCACCTATGACAGCTCCTACCTCCTGCAACAATTTCTGTTCAGGGGCCGGCGCTTGGGTCTGGATAGCACACAGCAATTCCTCCATGACTGGGCCCACTTCTTGGACTACCAACACGGGGAGGGATGCAGCTGCTTTTGCTGCTTGGTCAACCTGTGCATTCCCTTTTGCTTCAGGGGTGTCTAGTCTTGTGTGCGCTTGCACTTTAATTATGGCTACATTTGTAGGTAATGCTAGAGCCTCAAGTAGTTGTTGCACTGCATCTGCATTTTTGATAGGTTTGCCTGCTGAAGTCAGAAAGCCTCTTGCTCGCCTTATTGTGCCATAACCGTGTGCGACTCCAAAGGCGTACCTTGAGTCTGTATAGACATTCATCCTTTTACCTGTGCCCAACTTACATGCTTCTGCGAGTGCCATGAGTTCTGCTTCTTAGGCAGAGCTGCTGGAGGGCAGTGACATTTGCAGCACTGTCTTACCTTCCTGGACTACTGCAAACCCGGTGGTGAAATGTCCTGTCAGCTCATTCCAGTATCTAGATCCGTCTACAAAACACTGAACATCATAGTTAGTCAAAGGTACATTAGTGACACCTGGTAACCCTTAGGATTCAAGTTGCATTAAACTGTGAAAATCATGTTCATGTTCCATATCAAACAAGTCATTGTCATTTGCAAGTTTGTACATTAAGGATATCACATCCCTCCCTTCCCCTCCTTTCGCTACAACCATAGTCATCAGGGTGGCAGGGTTGAGCGTAGTACATGTTTTCAGAGTGATGCAGGGATTTAACAATGCAAGTTCAAGTTTGGTGATAAGAGAAGTGGTGAAGTGCTTAGTCTTAATATTGTGCATGACCTCAGCAACTGCGTGTGGGACATGAAGCACTAAATCATGTTGTAAAATAATGTCTGCAGTTTTGTCAAGGAGGAGGGCGGCTGCTGCAATAGCCCTGAGGCAAGAGGGGGAACCTTGTGCAATGGGATCGAGGCTAGCGGAGTAATATCCGATTGGCCACATACGACCACCATGTTTGTCTTGTTTGAGCACACCTGAAGCGTGACCACCTTGTTCGTGACAATACAGTTGGAAAAGCTTAAGGTAGCTAGGGATGAGCAGAGCTGGGGCAGAGACTAAAGACAGCTTGAGGGTGTAAAATGCATCTAGAGCGTCAAACGAAAGTTGGAAGGGGTCAGTTTGCAGGGGCTGCATTGATATGGATGCATTTTTAATCCATGGTCTACAATAACCCACTAATCCCAGGAAGGCTCTGGGAGAGCGATGGTTGTGTGGGACTGGGTGGTCTTGGATATCAGTAAGCCTGGAGGGAGTCAGGTGCAAAATACCAACAGAGAGGCAATGTCCAAGGAAAACAACAGTGGGCTTACAAAGTTGTAATTTGTTCTTGGATACTTTGCAACCTATCTGGGAGAGATACAACAATAATGAAACTGTTTCCTGAGCGCATATATCAACAGAGACTCAACACAAAAGCAAATCATCAACATATTGCAATAGACAAGTGGTGGAGTGTTTGGGGGGACCACTTATTGAACAGCTCTTTCATTATATGGGTGAAAATATCAGGGGAATTTTGCTGCATCCTGGGGAAGCACCATCCAGGCATACTGTTTGCTTCTGTGTGTGAAGGCAAAATATTGGTAACAATCTGGAGACAGTGGGATAGAGAAAAAACACATAGTTATCAGTTTCCTTTCTAATAAATTAGCAATGTCATTTATGCGGACTGTGCTTGTAATATTTCACTTGAGGGAGAGAGCAGCAATTTACTTCCTTCTTACATTCTCACACACTGCCCCCCCCTTTTACAACTTCCCTTTTCTTGTAGAATTAGACACCCCAGTAAGCCAAAATGCTGAAAGGAAACGAAGTATCTGCTATATTTTAGAACTCTAACTTTAATTATTTAAACCTTATATATAAGGTAAATAAAAAATTCAGTCTATTTACACAACCTTGTACTTCAGTTCAATGTTCTATGACTTTTTACACAATATTTTTTAAATATAATAAAAATAAATTTAAAGTTCCATATATTCAGTTCTCAATCTGGATTTGAGAAAAACATCTCACATCAAACAGTACACATTTTCATTTGCTCCAGTCGCTCCTCAGACTAGTCCGCGACACACACTGTATACACGGACACACACTGTATATACGGACACACACTGTATGCACGGACACACACACTGTATAGATGTCTACATCATACTTCTAATCATAAATAACAGTACTCGCTGTATTAGTTTTCATCATCACTAGTACAGTTATTCTTACCAAAATCTATGCTTTTATACACATACTATTCATATCAACAGCATTGACACACACTTCTATAGTTCTGCTTTTCCGATCAGTTAGTCTTACATATTGAACTATGTAGACAACCTACTTTATCTAAAGTACCATTGCTTCCTGTCTTCGTTTAAACATTCTTTTACAGTTTTTGATCGCTTCTTCACCTTTCAACCGTTTAACTATATCAACTGCTGACACCCATGATTCTACACACCCACTGTTGGGTTCAAGATCTCTGAACCCCATGTCGGGAGTTTTTAAGGAGGTTCCCGGGTCAGCTGTATCAGACCTGGAAACACTACTCTCCCTTTTAGTCTGACTGTGTCAAACCTTTCTATATCCAAACAATCAGTATATAGTGATATACCGTCCCCAGGCCTACAGCACTCGAAAGGTATTGGTATATCGTCACCCTCTGTTGAAATCTGACTATATCAGATTCAATTATATCCTTACAATTAGGACACAATGATATATTTTCCCAAGGCCTATAGCACTCGAAATATATATATCTTTTACACTATACTAGGTGTGCGGTGGAGTATCCTTTATTTTGATCCTTTACTATCTTAACCATTAACCACATAAGGAAGATTACATCCAGTAAAATACAAACAACAATAGTTGGTATTTCAATCAATATCTGTTACTGTCATTTCAATTAATATCTGTCTATAGAGTCTGAGCTCTATTGTAGATCTTACATTCAAACATTCATACAAAGACAGATAGAGACATTTGTTTGGGATGGAAATGTAAGAGACACTGACTGTCCTGAGAGAATCGGGAGTGGAGTGGCTGAGTCAATTTTTAAGTAACTAACAGTGTTACTCCCTACGGTTTTATGTAAGCAAATCCTCTCGAATTCGTCCACTGTGATCAGTCTGTTACTCGTTGTCTTCCATTCCGGGTTCCGGCACCAATTGTTAGGGAAATCAATTTAGGCAGGTCATCAACTGAACCTCGTCGTCTCTTATCTGGTTTCAAATATGTGGGAGAGCTTGACGATGCATCGTAGAGAAACGACACACTTGACAAATATTGTAAGTGCAATCAGATTCTCTAGTTTATTAGCAAACAATACATAGATTATATATCATTAAAAGGGGTGTTGGCCATGACTTCCTTTCCAATCACAAAAGAGGGGCCATGGCCTTCAGTCTATCCAATCAATGTTGACCATGTCTCCTCCTTCTCTAAATCACAAGGGATTTTGTCCTGGAGTCATCACATTATGTCACATTATATCACATTATATCACGTTTTGTTATAATTGTGATCATCATATATTTTAGCTACGTGCTCAATCATCATATATTTAGCTATGCAGCAGATTCATAGTCTGTCTAAGAAAGTGGACGTATCTTTTTAGCTTGCGGTGAGACATTTCAAAAGGAGAACAAAAGTTAAAGTGTTACATAAGTCAGTAGCAAAAACGTCAATAGATTTTAAGACTTAGAGAATAATATATAAAATGGAAGACAAAGTCCAGGCTTCCATCTCAGTGCATACATGGGTACACTATGCTCAAAACAACAATATCAGTAAAACAAAAAATGTCATACTATAGAATAAAAAAAAAAAAAGTGAAATTAATATTAAAAAGTTATGGAAAAAAAGTGGTAGAAATCCCCAAAACTCAAAATCATGCATTTTTTAGCCCGAAACACAACATATTATAAATATATTTGGTATTATCACGATCTGAACAACACGTTTCTAGCATCAATATGATGAATACCCTAAACAAAAAAATAAGAGCAAATGTATATAGAGTCAGCAGTCCATGGAAACCTGAAAGGGGTTGGCTACTTTAGGAAAATTATCAGTAGTGAATTCCAAATATTATTTTAGTAAATTTACTCATTTTTGTTTATATTGAGATCAGCACCTTTTTCCTGGGTTCATAAGCAAAGCCCCCTTGCTATTACAGGTGAATCTTCCTGCCGCCTGCGTCTTCCGTCCATGTTACTTTATGGCCGTGGATAGAGGAGCATGGGACTAGATACATGACCCTGCATCCTCTATTGTAACACACTGCGCCTGGACCTGCTGGATTTCTTGCAACTGTACCATATTCAGCACATACAATAAGGGTATTGTGGTGTCACAGTTGGTGATAGGGTGCCCCGAAAGCTGGTGTTAACCACAATCAACTCTATCCCTGCACATAGTTTTGCGACCTTTGTAGGAGAGGACCCCTTAGAGTCAGTCTGATGGCCACTCCTGGCCACTCCATAGGTCTTCTTGCACTTTTTAGTTGGCACTTTACTGTTGTGGGCTAGACTTGGTATTGACTACTTGCCACCAGTCTTGAGCCATTCAGGTCCCTTTTATTATATGATTTTTTGAAGTTTGGGATATTATTTTTATTAATATTTAATACTTTCTTATCTAAATGTGGTACTATTTTACTGTTACATACTGCTCAACTGCATTTATCATGGTCCTGGAAGTTATTGACAAATTTTATTAGGAGCACCCATCTCAGGGGTATGGCGCCCTGGCATTTAGAGTTTCTGAATAAAATGCACTATAGTGATGTTATGGCAGGAAGGAGGTGAAGGGAACAAGTGGGCCCTAATCTACCCACCGCCCTGTCCCTGCCTACTTGCAACGACCCGCCCTAGGCGACGGGGTACAACTTGGCGGCGGTCCCTACGCTGACTAAGTGCAAGGGGATACAAACAGGGAACAAGCAAAGGAAGGGGCAGTAGCCCACAGAACACCGAGAGGAAACGGAGTGGTGAACGAGCCAGTCAGGATCAGGATGTAGTGGAGTATACAAACGCAGAGCACGGAGCAGGAAGCAAGCCAGGGGCAGAGCGAAGCAGGATAAGCGGGAACTGAAGCAAGGCAGAAGCACGGCAGAAGCAGGCTGGAGCGAGGCAGCAGTGGGGCCAGGAATCCAAGAAGAATCACAAGCAATGAGGAAGAGAAAACGGCAGGTATAAATGGACAGGGGGTGGAGCTAACTCCGACTGACCAGGCCGCGATAGGCTCTCCCACTCCTGGGCCTGCCACCCTGATTAGTCTAAGAGGTCTGGCCTCAGGTGTCGACTGATTAATCCTGGGAGTATCCACAGACGTAGTGCCTGGCAGATCCTTTACAGTACTCCCCCTTTTATGAGGGGCCACCGGACCCTTACTAAGAGGACCCGGTTTAGTGGGGAAGAGAAGGTGGAACCTCCTGACCAATACCCCAGCGTGAACATCTCGAGCAGGTACCCAAATCCTCTCCTCCGGCCCGTATCCTCTCCAATGGACCAGGTACTGGAGGGAGCCCTGGATCATCCTACTGTCCACAATCTTGGCCACCTCGAATTCCACCCCCTCAGGGGTGAGAACGGGAACAGGAGGTTTCCTCTAGGGGGACCAGGACGGGGAGCAGCGTTTAAGGAGGGAGGCATGAAAGACGTCGTGTATGCGAAAGGATGGGGGCAGCTCCAGACGGAAGGATACAGGGTTGAGGACTTCAATGACCTTATAAGGCCCAATAAATAGGGGAGCAAACTTCCTGGACGGGACCTTAAGGCGCAAGTTACTAGACGACAACCACACCAGATCCCCGACGACAAACCGGGGGTTAGCAGAACGTCTTCTATCAGCCTGAATCTTTTGTACACTCTGGGACGCCTCTAGGTTCTTCTGAACCTGGGCCCAGACTGTGCACAGTTCCCGATGAACGTCCTCTACCTCGGGATTATTGGAACAACCAGGAGAAACGGAGGAGAACCTTGGATTAAACCCGAAATTACAGAAAAACGGGGAGACCCCTGACGAGTTACTGACCCGGTTATTCAGGGAAAATTTGGCGAAGGGAAGGAATGAGACCCAATCAAATTGACAGTCAGAGATGAAACACCTTAAATATTGTTCCAGGGATTGATTAGTCCTTTCCGTTTGGCCATTAGTTTTCGGGATGGAAGGCGGAGGAGAAGGACAGATCAATCTCCAACTTTTTACAAAAAGCTCTCGAAAATAAGGAAACAAATTGTACCCCTCTGTCAGAAACGATATTGACTGGGGCCCCATGGAGACGCAGAATGTGTTTAACAAACAAAGAAGCTAACGTCTTGGCGTTAGGTAGTTTCTTAAGGGGCACAAAGTGGCACATCTTGCTGAAGCGGTCTACTACCACCAACACCACCGACTTGCCCTGAGATGGAGGCAAATCGGTGATAAAATCCATGGAGATATGGGTCCAAGGTCTCTGGGGAATGGGCAAAGAACGTAGTAAGCCCGCATGTCGGGACCTAGGGGTCTTGGACCTAGCACAAACCTCACAAGCGGCGACGTAAGCCCTAACGTCTTTAGGCAACCCAGGCCACCAATAGTTTCTGGTAATGAGGTGTTTGGTACCCAAGATGCCAGGATGACCAGATAGTGCGGAGTCATGGTTTTCCCTGAGTACCCTTAGCCGGTATTGCAGGGGGACAAACAGCTTGTCCCCAGGGAGGTTCCCGGGAGCTGAACCTTGATCAGCCGCAATGTCAGAGGCTAAATCAGAATCAGTGGCAGAAACGATTATACCAGGGGGTAAAATACAAGCAGGATCCTTCTCAGAAGGAGGATTGGCCATGAAACTACGTGACAGTGCATCAGCCTTAATATTTTTGGACCCAGCCCTATAGGTAACCAAGATGTTAAATCTGGTAAAGAATAGCGCCCATCGAGCTTGTCTAGGATTAAGCCTCCGGGCAGATTCTAGGAAAACCAGATTCTTGTGGTCAGTAAGGACCGTTACCTCCCACCTCGGACGCGTCAACCTCCACAATAAATGGTTCCCTTTGGTTGGGCTGAACCAGCACGGGGGCCAAGATAAAGCACTTCTTGAGGGTCTCAAAAGACTGGACGGCCTCAGGAGGCCAGTGGAGGACATCAGCACCCTTGCGAGTGAGGTCCGTAAGAGGCTTAGCGACGACCGAGAAGTTGGCAATAAATCTCCTGTAATAGTTAGCGAACCCCAAAAAACACTGTAGTGCCTTCAGGGAGGCAGGTTGGACCCATTCCGCCACAGCCTGAACCTTGGCAGGGTTCATGCGGAATTCATGAGGAGTGAGGATTTGACCCAAAAATGGTATCTCCTGTACCCCAAACACACATTTTTCGGTTTTCGCAAACAGATTATTTTCCCGGAGGACCTGCAGGACCTTCCTGACATGCTCCACGTGGGAAGACCAGTCCTTGGAAAACACCAGTATGTCATCAAGGTACACTACAAGAAAATTTCCCAGGTAATCTCTCAGAATTTCATTAATAAAATTCTGGAAGACGGCAGGGGCATTACACAACCCAAAGGGCATGACCAGGTATTCGAAATGACCTTCGGGCGTGTTGAACGCAGTCTTCCACTCATCCCCCTCTTTGATGCGGATAAGGTTATATGCCCCCCGTAGATCGAACTTAGAGAACCATTGGGCCCCCTGAACCTGATTAAAAAGATCCGGAATCAAAGGAAGGGGATACTGGTTCCTTACTGTGACCTTATTCAAGTTCCGATAGTCAATGCACGGCCTAAGACCACCATCCTTCTTCCCCACGAAGAAGAAGCCAGCACCTACAGGAGAAGTCGAGGGGCGAATGAAACCCTTGGCCAGGCATTCTTGGATATACTCCCTCATAGCTTCACGTTCAGGACATGAAAGATTAAATATCCTACCCTTAGGAAGCTTACACCAGGTACCAAATCGATGGCGCAATTGTAATCTCTATGAGGGGGCAACACCTCGGAGGCCTCCTTAGAAAACACATCAGCGAAGTCCTGAACAAACTCAGGTAGCGTGTTTACCTCCTCACGGGGAGAAATAGAGTTAACCGAAAGACATGACGTCAGGCATTCACTACCCCATTTGGTGAGATCCCCAGTATTCCAATCAAACGTGGGATTATGCAGCTGAAACCAGGGAAGACCTAATACCAGATCGGACGATAATCCCTGCATCACCAGTACAGAGCACTGCTCCAAATGCATGGAGCCAACAAGGAGTTCAAAAACAGGAGTATGCTGAGTAAAAGAACCATTAGCAAGAGGAGTGGAGTCGATACCCACTACCGGGACAAGATAAGGCAAATCAATAAAAGGCATTTTTAGAGACATAGCAAATTCCACAGACATGATATCAGCAGATGAGCCAGAATCCACGAAGGCACTGCCAGTGGCAGACCGGCCAGCAAACGAGACCTGAAAGGGAAGCAAAATTTTATTGCGTTTCATATTAACGGGAAATACCTGTGCGCCCAAGTGACCTCCCCGATGATCACTTAGGCGCGGAAGTTTTCCGGCTGCTTATTCTTTCGCCTGGGACAGGTGTTCAGTAGATGCTTGTCATCCCCACAATAGAAGCAGAGACCATTCTTCCTGCGGAACTCTCTACGTTGTCGAGGGGACATGGAGGCCCCGAGTTGCATAGGTACCTCCGAGTCTTCCGTGGAAGAGCGAGGAGACGGGACCTCGGGGGGAATCGCAAGGAAGTCAGAGGGGAAAACATTGAAACGTTCAAGCTGACGTTCCCTGAGACGTCGGTCAAGTCGTACTGCTAGGGCCATAACCTGGTCTAGGGAGTCAGAAGAGGGGTAGCTAACAAGCAGATCCTTCAGGGCGTCAGATAATCCTAACCTAAACTGGCACCTTAGGGCAGGGTCGTTCCACCGAGAAGCTACGCACCACTTTCTAAAATCAGAACAGTATTCCTCAACAGGTCTCCTACCCTGACGTAAGGTCACCAGCTGACTCTCGGCTAAGGCAGTCCTGTCAGTCTCGTCGTAAATGAGTCCAAGGGCAGAGAAAAAACGATCAACGGAGGAAAGTTCAGGGGCGTCAGGAGCCAAGGAGAAGGCCCACTCTTGGGGCCCTTCCTGGAGTCGGGATATAATGATACCCACCCGCTGGTTCTCGGAACCTGAGCAGTGAGGTTTTAGACGGAAGTAAAGTCTGCAACTCTCCCGGAAGGAGAGAAAAGTCTTACGGTCCCCTGAGAACCGGTCAGGTAACTTGAGGTCGGGTTCTAGAGGTGAGGTGAGGGGTACTACTATGGCAGCGTCAGACTGGTTGACCCTCTGAGCCAGGGCCTGGACCTGTAAGGAGAGGCCCTGCATCTGCTGGGTCAGGGTCTCAAGGGGGTCCATGATAGCGTCAGCGTGGGAGAAATGGTAGACTAGGTATGGGCTTGTGATTAGGTTATGGCAGGAAGGAGGTGAAGGGAACAAGTGGGCCCTAATCTACCCACCGCCCTGTCCCTGCCTACTTGCAACGACCCGCCCTAGGCGACGGGGTACAACTTGGCGGCGGTCCCTACGCTGACTAAGTGCAAGGGGATACAAACAGGGAACAAGCAAGGTAAGGGGCAGTAGCCCACGGAACACCGAGAGGAAACGGAGTGGTGAACGAGCCAGTCAGGATCAGGATGTAGTGGAGTATACAAACGCAGAGCACGGAGCAGGAAGCAAGCCAGGGTCAGAGCGAAGCAGGATAAGCGGGAACTGAAGCAAGGCAGAAGCACGGCAGAAGCAGGCTGGAGCGAGGCAACAGTGGGGCCAGGAATCCAAGAAGAATCACAAGCAATGAGGAAGAGAAAACGGCAGGTATAAATGGACAGGGGGCGGAGCTAACTCCGACTGACCAGGCCGCGATAGGCTCTCCCACTCCTGAGCCTGCCACCCTGATTGGTGGGAGCCGGTGTCAGTCTAAGAGGTCTGGCCTCAGGTGTCGACTGATTAATCCTGGGAGTATCCACAGACGTAGTGCCTGGCAGATCCTTTACAAGTGACAAATGTTTTAGGACACCCCTCTTAATCATTGTATTCAGGTGTTTTATTGACACAGGTGTATATAATCCAGCAGTAGCCATGCAGTCGCCTTTACAAACATGTGTGATAGAAAGGATTGTTCTAAAAAGATTACTGAATTCCAGCGTGGTCCTGTAATAGGACGCCACCGTTGTAACAAGTCACTTCGTGAAATTTCTTCCCTCCTAGATATTCCACGCATAAATGTGAGTGATATTATTGTAAAGTGGAAGCGCTTAGGAACCACAGCAACTCTGCCACGAAGTGCAGACCACATAAAGTTACAGAGCGGAATCGCCAAATGCTGAGGCGCATAGTGCATAAAAGCCGCCACCGCTCTGCTGACTCAATAACTGCACAGCTCCAAACCACCTCTATCATTAATCCCTTCCCGCAATTTCGCGTACAATTACGTGATGGGAGAGGGTGTTTTCCCGCAATTCCACGTAACTGTACATGAAACAGTTGGAACTGGCTCAGGAGCTGAGCCAGCGACATCACTGCCGGGTGACAGCTGTATGTTACAGCTGGCACCCTGAGATATTGGCCAGGACCGGAGCTAACCTCCGATCCGACCGATTAACCCCTCACATGCTGCGTTCAATAGAGATTGCAGCATGTGAGGAGTTTATAGCCACCGGCACACCAGCAACGTGATCGCTGGGTTGCCGGTGGCTGCAAAGGCGATCGGAGGGCTAATACTTACCTCCCGGTCTGCCAGTAGCGGAATCCTCCTATGCCCCGTCGTCGGCGGGGCCCAAAAGGCTTCCGGTACCATCGGCAAGATGGCGCCGGCTCAGCTTCCGGCTCAGAAGCTGAGCCAGCGTCATCTGCAGTCGGTCAAAAGTAGAGAGTTACCACAGCACTGAACTGCCAGAACGGTGCACGCCTCTTCAGAACCTGGTCCAAGGTCCTCATTATCAGGCAAAAAATTAAAAATGAGACAGCACTTCCAAAAATGTAGAAAAACCTTTAATCACCCATGCAACATTTCAATCCCTCAGGACCTTTCTCAAGCATTAAAGGTTTTTCTACATTTTTGGAAGTGCTGTCTCCTCGTTCATTATCAGCAGTGGGTGTCCGCTGTATGTTACAGCGGACACCCAGATCTATCGGCAGGAACCGTAGCTAGCTCAGATTCCTGCCATTAACAGCTTCAATGCAGCGATTCAATGCAATCGCTGCATCAAAGTGGTTTGTATGAAATCGGCAGCCTGCCATGCGATGGCAAGGCTGGCGACTGCTACTATGGCAACAGGAGCCCTAACAATGGCTTCCTAACTGCCATTACGGAAGCCGATTAGGCCCCGCCCAGAGGCGGAGCCTGATCGGCTTGCTGTCAGTGAATAACTGACAGTTCTAATACATTGCACTACATAGTAGTGCAATGTATTAGAACATCAAACAAACAGTTGGACCTTCAAGTCCCCTAGTGGGACTAAAGAAAAGTATAAAAAAAAAGTGTAAAAAAAAGTTGTAAAAAATACAATAAAAGTTTCAAATAATAACACAAAAGACAATCGCCCTTTTTCCCTTATCAAGTCATTTATTATTGAAAAAAATAATAAAGCCATACATATTTGGTATCGCTGCGACCTTAACTATAAAAATATTATGTTATTTATTCCGCACAGTGAACGCCGTAAAAAAAAAAACTACAAAATACTGACATAATTGCTATTTTTTGGTCACTTTGTCTTCCAAAAATTGAAATAAAAAGTGATCAAAAAGTCGCATGTACCCAAAAATGGTACCTATAAAAACTATAACTCGTCTCGCTAAAAACAAGCTCTCATACAGCTCCGTCGACGAAAAAATTAAAACCGTTATGGCTCTCACAACTTGGCGACAGAAAAAATCCATTCTCTTTACAAAAGTTATTTTATTGTGCAAAAAGTTGTAAAACATAAAAAAGTGCTATAAATCACCGGAATCGGACTGACCTGCAGAATAAAGCTAACATGTAATTTATAATGCGTAGTGAATGCTGTACAAAAAGAATTTAAAAAATATGCCAGAATTGCTGTTTTTTGGTCACCTTGCCTCCCAAAAAAAAAAGGATAACAAGTGATCAAAAAGTCGCATGTACCCCAAAATGGTACCAATAAAAACTACAGCTCGTCCCGCAAAAAAAAACAGCTCCCATACCACTACGTCTATGAAAAAATAAAATTAGTTAAGGCTCCAATAAGCCAGGAAATAAAAGTATGCAGTTGTGCCAGCCCGAGGGGAACGTTTCCTCTGTTTCAAGTGGCAAATTATCAAGGCCCCTAAAATTAGGGAACCAGGAAGGGGAGGGCCCAAACATATCTGCTGGAAGCGAGGGTGCCCGTTTTATACCAGGACAACACTTCCAAGCAAAATTCCTCACACTGCAAAGATCCTGAGTGTGGACCAAAAGGGGGATAAGTAAAGACCATTTATTAGTGCGACACCGGCCTGTGCAGAAAGGATTGTGTCACAGCGTAACACACATCTATGGATTATTTGTTTTTGTTTTTTTACCCCATTGTTATACCACCTGACTATGCCCCTTATATACTCCGCCCGGCTTACATGTACTCCACATTATAAACGGAAACACCAGTAAAACTCCAAACGAAACTACTACCAAGCAAAATCCACGCTCCAAAAGCCAAATGGCGCTACCTCCCTTCTGAACCCTACAGTGTGCCCAAACAGCAGTTTACTTCCACATATATGGCATCGCCATACCCAGGAGAACCCTTTTAACAATTTTTGGGATGTGTGTCCCCAGTGGCACAAGATGGGCGCCACATATTGGCATATCTATGGAAAAAATCCCATTTTCACTCTGCAACATCGAGTGCACACCAATTTCTGCAAATCACCTATGGGGTTAATATGCTCACTACACCCCTAGGTGAATACCTTGAGAGGTGTACTTTCCAAAATGGGGTCACTTCTGGGGGGGATCCACTGTTTTGGTCCCACAGGGACTTTGCAAATGTGACATAGCGCCCAGAAACCAATCCAGCAAAATCTGTACTCCAAAAGCCAAATGGCGCTGGTCCCCTACTGAGCCCTACTCTGTGCCCAAACAGCAGTTTATGACCACATATGTGGTATTGCCGTACACAGGAGAAGTTGCTTTACAAGTGTTGGGGTGTTTTTTTTCATTTATTTGTTGAGAAAATGAAACATTTTCAGCTAAAACTTCTTATTGAAGAAAAAGGATTTTTTTTATTTTCACTGCCCAATTCTAATAAAATCTATGAAACACCTGTGGGGTCAAAATGCTCACTACACCCCTAGATGAATTCCTCAAGGGGTTTAGTTTCGTGAATCGAGTCACTTTTGGGGAGTTTCCACTGTACTGGTACCTTAGGAGCTTTGCAAAAGTGACATGGTGCAGAGAAACCAATCCAGCAAAATCTGTGCTCCAAAAGCCAAATGGCGCTCCTTTTATTCTGATCTTTGCCGTGTGCCCAAACAGCCGTTTATGACCACATGCGGGGTATTGTTTTACTCGAGAGAAATTGCTTTACAAAAGTAGTGGTGCATTTTCTCCTTTTAGTGCTTGTGGAAATTAGAAAAAATTAGCTAAACCTACATTTTCTTTGAAAGAATGTAGATTTTCATTTTCACGGCCTACTTCCAATAATTTCTGCAAAAAACCTGCGGGGTCAAAATGCTCACTATACCTCTCGATAATTTCCTCAAGGGGTATAGTTTCCAAAATGGGGTCACTTATGGGGGATTTCCACTGTTTTGGTGCCGCAAGAGCCTTTCAAACCCGACATGGTGCCTAAAATATTTTCTAATAAAAAGGAGGCCCCAAAATCCTCTAGGTGTTCCTTTGCTTCTGAGGCCGGTGCTTCAGTCAATAAGTGCACTAGGGCCACATGTGGGGTGTTTCTAAAAACTGCAGAATCTGAGCAATAAATATTGAGTTGCGTTTCTCTGTTAAAACTTTCTGTGTTACAAAAAAAATAGATGAAAACTGAATTTCTGCAAAAAAAAAAAAAAATGTGAAAATGTCACATCTACTTTGCCTTAATTCCTGTGAAACATCTAAAGGGTTAAGAAACTTTCTAAATGCTGTTTGAATACTTTGAGGGGTGACGTTTTTAAAATGGGGTGACTTATCGAGGGTTTCTAATATATAAGGCCCTAAAATCCACTTCACAACTGAACTGGTCCCTGTAAAAATAGCCTTTTGAAATTTTTTTGAAAATGTGAGAAATTGCTGCTAAAGTTCTAAGCCTTGTGATGTCATAGAAAAATAAAAGGATGTTCAAAAAACAATGCCAATCTAAAGTAGACATATGTGTGATGTTGATTAGCAACAATTTTGTGTGGTATTACTATCTGTCTTACAAGCAGATACATATAAATTTAGAAAAATGCAAATTTTTGCAATTTTTCGCTACATTTTGGTGTTTTTCACAATTAAATACTTAATGTATCAAGCAAATTTTGCCATTAACATAAAGTCAAATGTGTCCCGAGAAAACAATCTCAGAATCGCTTGGATAGGTAAAAGCATTCCGAAGTTATTACCACATAAAGTGAAACATGTCAGATTTGAAAAAATTGGCTGCGTCCTGAAGGCCAAAACAGGCTGCGTCTTGAAGGGGTTAACATCAGCACAAAAACTGTTTCCCCCAGGGAACGTCGGATGGAGTGGTGTAAAGCCGCCACTGGACTCTGGAGCTGTGGAAACTAGTTCTGTGGAGTGATGAATCACGCTTCTCTATCTGACAGTCTGACAGAGTCTGGCTTTGGCGAATGCTAGGAGAACGTTACCTGCCTGACTGCATTGTGCCAACTATAAAGTTTGGTGAAGGAGGGACAATGCTATGGGGTTGTTATTCAGGGGTCGGCGTGGGACCTATAGTGTATATTGAACGGTAAGATACAGCATTGTGAGACAAGATTGTGATTGTTAGCATAGCAATTGATCAGGGCAGGCAGAGTTTATTCCCAGGTTACTACACAAGAATAAGAAAGATTGATTTACAGTTATCGGAAACATTTGGTTGCTAAAGGTGGCACACTCAGGTATTAACCCTGTAATGGAGCTGTCTCATGATGACAACCTCTGTCCACTCAGGTCCCCGCTCTATGATCTACAACCCAACCCTTCTTATCCATGCATTACATGGCCGGCCATTTATTTAAATATAATTCTACATTTCTCCTGCAGCGGGTGCTGAGTGGGACAAGAATGCCCACATGTGGCTACCCCGGTGATAACAACTGATAATTAGAGAAGCCGGACTCCCAGTAATCATTTAACTGAGCGTCGGACGGACTTATATTTAAAAATGGGTTGTCTTTGGGAGACAACCCTTTTAATGATTTACCCAATTAATAAATTTTGACTCTTTGCATTCCACATAACTTTTAGGTTGATATACCTATATGTGGCCTTGTTAGTTTGCACAACTAATTGCAGTTTCTTACAGTGCCATTTTGTGGTATGTACACATTAACATTTCATTTATATCAATTTTATTTTGGGGAAAAAATGTTGTAAAAAAAATTCCCCTCTGTCCATTTTTTATTTTTTATTTTGTGATGTGATCAGAAGGGGGTCCCTCCTTTGTCTGTTTCCTTGTATGATGCAATTACAGTAGCTCTGATCATGGCATATAAGGGGTTAAATGGTGGAGATCAGAGATCGCTCTGGTGGACATGTCCTGTCCTGCATTACAAAGATAACCCATTGATCTGGATGGGCGCAGTGTAATGCTCAATTTCCCCTGTGGTGGCGCTGTAGGAAAAGTGGATACTTATGCCAGGTTTCACCACAGATTACAGCTCATCGCTGGGGGTCCCAGTAGTGAGAAACTTTGTGATCATCTTATTGTTGAGGGACCCTTCTAACAAATATTGCATTACTTCATTGTCAAAGAAATCCATTGAAGATGTTATTATTAAACAAATGTTTATTCAGTTTATAGTATCAAGAGTGAAGTCCAGAAATATTCTGATCATTTCATTGCCAGGCAACAGAAAAAAAACTCTGAAAATGACCTCCGCGCTAAACTTACACAAGTTACTTTTTAATGGTTTCCAAACTTAAGGTAATATTGCAAATAATGAAAATTGAGAAAGTAGCAGAACAATATAATTAAAAAGTTAGGTTTCTACAAAAAAGTCCTAATGAACTTGTTCAGAGCAATGAATCGCTTGTTTTTGTCTAATACTACGGTTTAATTATGTGAATCCTGACCTTTTAAGAGATTCTTGTAAGCATCACTTTGCATGTGGCCCGGCTTCTCTCAATTATTCCTTGTTTTTTTGGGATGGACTAATTAGTTAATAAGGATTCGTTCCCTTGTGACAGATAAGCAACAGCAATGACACAGATAAACAGTGATTAGTGGGAAACATTGACACGTTGAAGTTCTTTGCATAATATTTTAATTCAAAACATATTGCTTTAGGTTGAAAACAAATTGTATAGGCCGGTTGTAAGTTGCCAGCTCTCCTAACATGACGGTTTAAGTAAATTCTTGCTTTCCCCATGAAACTATTTTGGAGTACTTTTTTTTTAGAACTCTGCATTGTGTTGTTCCTCTGTTATTCCTCCTGGAAAAGTATGAATACATTGACAACTGGGTGTTATACCACTCCCCTTGTCAAAGGGGCTTGTCCCTACACACTCTGACTCTTTCCAATCAGTACTGACAGTGCCAGACTGTGCAGGGACACACCCTATTACTAAGGGGAATGGTGACGCCCAGCTTCACTTAATTTATACATTTTCAGGAGGAATAACAGAGGAACAGCCCATTCCTACGGTAATGCTCCATATGAGACTATAAGCCCAACATCATACCTGAATGCTGGTCAATACAGTTGAGCTGCAGATAGCGGGTGTGAACTGATTTGTGGTCAAAAAGATCTGGTTTGGTAACAGGTAACATCAGGTCCAGTAATCAGTATCAGGAGGGAATATCAGGCCAGAGGTTGGTACACAGATAAATTGGATCAAGCGGAGTCAAGGGGTCAAACAGGAAAATCACAGGGTACAACAGGAAAAATGCCAAGATGCCAAGAGACTCACCACCAGGGCTGATAACCAAGCACTGCAACACTGGAATGGCTTACCTTTAAGGCCCATGAGGAGTTACGTAGCATGCCGCGTCCCAATCCTGCAGTTGAAGCTGTGCAACACAAGGATAGGAGAGCTGTGCCGTTCCTTCATCATGGGGACACCACAATTTCCTGCCCTTTTTGGTTTTATTGAAACAAACTAAGTTGGTTTTAGTAGAATTGTGGGGCTCCAGGCGTTACATCAAATGCAGCTGTACTATGGCTTTTGATACCGGCCTCAAGCCTATTGGGTCCACATGAGTATCCAATAATATCTCTAAAACAGACAGCTTTTATAGTAAGAGCTTACCTATCCCCATTTCTTAAAGCCATTTTCCATTTTTTTTTGTAAAGCAAAACTAAGGGGTCTTCACAAAAGCATAAATTATCTCCTATCCACAAGATAGAAGAGTATTTTCTGATCACTGGGGAACCCACCACTTTTACATCGATCCCGAGAACTGCGGTCCCAAACCCCCAGACCCTGCTCATGGCTCGACCACAGTGAGGAGGACATTGAACGGAGCAGCGATCGAGCATGCACGCCACAGCTTCATTCAATGTCTATGGGAATGATGCAAACAGCCTAGTACAGCACTCGATAGTTTCCGTCATTCTCATGGACAGTGAAGGGAGCGACGGGCGCTCTTGATTTCTGCTCCATTCAAGCTCCTCCTCACTGCGGGAAGTGCAGTGAGGGGGATCTGCGAGTTCGTGGTCCCCATTCTCATGCTCGGTTTGACTCCCAGCGATCTTAAAATGATTGCCTATTCTATGGATAGATGAGAATTTATGATGATACCCCTTTAATCCTTGTACAATGAAAAGTTATGTAACTTTCAAATATACTATTATGTTTTAGTTCCTCGCCATTTTCAAGATCTCTGCTTGAAGTTGAATCAAAGACTATAAACCAATCCTAATCATGTCCTGCTCACACAGCTGTAGAGCTCGTTATACAAGAGATTTATCATACATGTAAAAAGCCCTGCAGCTGTGTGAACAGCACGTGATTAGGACGGGTTTCTGCTCCTGCCTATTACCTGGATAGCATTACTGATAAATATCTCATTTGATCACTATCATGCTTGTTCTCCACAATCTCACTAGGATTCATGGTATAAAGATTATATGGGAAGGAAAAAATGGACCCAAACATGGCTTACTGATTTGTGCATACAGTTCCTTTGCACACCAATATGTCTCCATGGTAACAGATTACAGACTTCGTCTTTAACCTGTGGTTCTCAAGTTGTTGCAGAACAACAACTCCCAGTATGCCCTCAGATGCTGGAAGCTCTAGTTTCACAACACCTGGGCAGCCATAGCTTGGAAACCATTGGACCGCTATATAAACCAAAATTTCCTTCTAGATTTGAGTAGACAAATCAAGGTAATTATCTGAGAGCAGGGCCGGATCAAGGTAGGTGGGACATATTTTTTTTAGGGCCCTCTCCTAATTTAAAATGTGATATTATGTGGGGCTTATTTTTTTGGGCAAAATGTCTAAATTCCCAATATATTTTTACCTTACCGATGCCTCTACAGTCCTGGCGAAAAGTTTTGAGAAATTTTAGTTTTGACAAAGTTTGCTGCTTTAGCTCTTATAGTGGCAATTTGCATTGGGAACCGCACCCTAGTAGATAGCAGAGCAGGGAGATACCTCCCTGCTATGCTATATTGTTCAATAGTATGTGCGTCCTAAGGACGCACATACTATTGAATGTGGCACTGCTACCGCTGTAGCAACCACAGCGGCTGCTAGCAGCGCCACCAACCATGGTGGGGGGGGCCGTCCCGGCATGCGGCACGGGCACCCTCATGCCCGGTATCGCCGCTAGCAGCCACTATGGCTGCTACAGCAGTAGCGATGCCACAGAGATTAGCAGGGAAAGGGAGCCAGCGCAGCACTCCCTTCCACCTACTGGAGTGATGCGCCCTGTGCAATGGCACAGGTCGCACAACCCTAAGGCCGGCCCTGACCCCAAGCACTGATTAGACAAGAATGGGTTGCCATAAGTCAGGTTTTGGCCCAGAAGCTGATATCCAGCATGCCGGGGCAAATTGCAGAAGTCTTGAAAAAGAAGGGTCAACACTAAATATTGAGTCGTTACATAAACTTGATGTATTTGTCAATAAAAGCGTAAAAACTTATGAAATGCTTATAGTTGTACTTCATCTGACATAAAAATCTAAAAACACTGAAGCAGCAAACTTTTTGAAAACCACAATTGGTGTCAGACTCAAAACTTTTGGCCAGGACTGTATATTGCCCTGCCTGTCACTCTCTGCTCTCGCATCTCCCCTCTGCCTTCACACACCATCAGAGCGTCTTGTCCACATCAAATCTTTTGCCACGTTTAAAAAAAAAATATATTTTTGGAAGTGCAATTAAAAACTTTTCATACTCTCATATCTTGTCTTGGAAGTGCTCAAGGGAACTGAGAGATGAAGAATATAGAAAGTTGAGGTCCTGGGGCAAATTCCCCTTTTGCCCTTATTATAATTCTGCCTTCTTTGAGAAATTGCTAAAAAATGCCAGGCTCTATTTCTGTGTGTCAATTTTATTCGAAATTCTTCAGAATACAAGTAAATAACAGGACAGATGGAGCTTATTAAACATGCAGCATCATAGTCACAAAGGTTATTTCGCCATTTTGACCCAATATTAACCCCTTAGTGACCAGCCCATTTTAGGCCCTAATGACCAAGCTATTTTATTCGTTTTTCTATAGTCGCATTCAAAGAGCTATAACGTTTTTATTTTTTCGTCTACATAGCTGTATGAGGACTTGTTTTTTGCGGGATTAGTTGTGCTTTTTAATAGCACCATTTTTGGGTACATATAATTTTTATATTAACTTTTATTAACCTTTTTGGGGGGGATTATAAAAAAAAACTGAAATTCCGCCATTGTTCTATGCGTTTTTAAATTGACGCCGTTCACTATGCGACGTAAATAACATGTTACCTTTATTCTATGGGTCGGTACGATTACGGTGATACCATATATGTGGAGGTTTTTTTATGTTTTACGACTTTTGCACAATAAAAACACTTTTGAACTAAAATTATTTGTTTTTGCACCGTTGCTTTCCAAGAGCCGTAATTTTTTTATTTTTCCATCAATGTAGTGATTTTTTGGGCTTGTTTTCTGCGGGACAAGACGTAGTTTTGATTGGTACTGTTTTGGGGTACATGGGACTTATTGATTCATTTTTATTATGACTTTTTTGGGGGGCAATGGAAAAAAATTGCAATTTCGCCATAGTTTTTTGGTTTGTTTTTTTACGGTGTTCACTTTGCGGTTTAAATTACATATTAACTTTATTAATGGAGTCATTACGGTCGCGGCGATACCACATATGTGTACTTTTTTTTTTTTTTTACACTTTTACTAAATAAAACCACTTTTTATGGAAAAAAATAGTTTTATTTATTTTTTTACTGTACTTTTTATTAATATTCTTTATTTCACTTTGATGACTTATTTCATTAGTCCCACTAGGGGACTTTACTGTGCGATCTTCCGATCGCTGCTATAATGCTCTGGTATACTTCGTATACCAGAGCATTATTGCCTGTTAGTGTAAATCTGACAGGCAATCTGTTAGGACGTGCCTCCGGCGCGTCCTAACAGGCATATGTCCAGGGCAGACCTGGGGGCTTTTATCAGTCCCTCGGCTGCCATGACACCCCATCGGAGACCCGCGATTGCATTCGCGGGCTGCCGATGGGTGACAGAGGGAGCGCACTCCCTCTGTAAACAAAGTAAAATGCGGCGGTCGCTATTGACGGCGGCATTTAACGGGTTAAACGGCCGCGATCGAAGTAAACTTCGATCGCGGGCGTTGGAGCAGGAGCTCAGCTGTCATCAGACAGCAGAGCCCCGTCTCCTGCCTGCACGGGAGACCCGTGCAGGACTTAGACTAGGCTGACGTGAAAAGGCGTCAGCCTAGCCTAAAGCCCATTAGTGAATCACGTAAAAAGGCGTATTAGTGGTCACTAAGGGGTTAAAGGTTAAACTGTCCATAATTTTGCCATATGTCCACAGTTACGCTGGACATTTTACAGCGGAGACGACAAAATTCATCAAAATTCTTATACAGAAATCCAATAGCTGAATTGTGTTTTTGTTCCTTAATTTCTAGACCAAATTCCATTTAGTTCAATTTCATTATTATTGCATTCTTAGAAATAGCAGTTTTCCCTAAACCCTCATTAAAAGTCCAGCTGTCGGAGACCCTTTGCATCAGTTTGTTTTATTATAGGTGCACCTCGGCATATGTCTTGTACTGACAACAAATGAACAAATGCTAAGGGGACGCCAAACGCCAAGTCAACAATATGCAAGTAATGTTAACTGTGTGTATAACTGTGGTTTATCGGGAAAAGAAAAAAAAGTACAGGATTAAAAAAAAAATAAAAAATACTAATTGTTTTGAAATCTTGCTTAGAAATAGGGGCATGGATAAGAGGAGTGTTAAAAAGCACCAAATTAAAGTGTCAGTTTTTGGTGATGATGCAAAACTGTAGGATACTCAAAACTGAGCTTGACTATATTAGATTACAGAAAGATCTTGATAAGCTGGCAGCATGGACAAGAAGGTGGCAGATGAAATGTTGATGATTGTAAAGTAATGCACCTAGACCACAGTAATAGTTTTACTGCATATAAAATTAATGGAATACAACTGGGCACAACAGAACAAGAGAAGGACAAGAATACCGGTTGCATGTAAGCTAAACAGCAGTACTCAATGTCAAGCAGCAGCTGCAAAAGCAAACAAATAGCCATAAAGCAAGAAATCATTTTAGGGTATATAAAAAGAGAAATAAACACCTGTGATCCAAATGTAATATTGCCCCTCTATAAATTCCTTAGAGGGAATCTTATTAATATGTAAAAGAACTGGCACATGATTTATTAATTTCAAGAACTGTACGAAGGGCCAGTAGACATGCTTCAGATGTGGCGGAAAGGTGATTCAGACATCAATAAAGGAAAGGATTCTTTACAGCTAGAGTAGTTAAACTATGACATGTCCTACCCCAAGAGGTAGTAATGACAGATACACTGCACTGCCGGCATTCAAAAAAATGCCTAGATGCTTACAGATGTGTCCGTCCTTACCTTTGCTCTCATATCAATATATCTGTCTCTGCCTCTTATTCATGTCAATGGGAGATCAGAGACGGAAATGGCCGAAGAAAGGGCATGTCGCTTCTTTTTCCCACCAGCATTTTTTTCCGCTCACGGGGAAAAAAAACCACCTCCGCCTCCCATTGAAATCAATGGGAAGCGATTTCGTGGTTTAGGCGGCAGAAAACTCTGTGTGAACAGGGCCTAATAGGACGTGCATGATTTTTGTCACAACATATTGGTATATATGTATGCTAGCCAGGTGGTATTTGGAGGAGCAGCACCAGTTTTATGTGGGCTCATGGGCAACAAAGTTAGGGCTTGTCCACACGTAACGGATTTGCTGAAGGAAATTTTCTGCAGCATTTCTGCATTAACTAGCAGACAATCATCTGAAGAAACTCTGCACCATTTCATGAGTTTTTTTTTACTGTGGAAAATAGGGCCGATTTTTGGTGCATTTTTTTCAAGGGCTGTGTGATGGCGATATTTCTATGGTGATATTTAAATCAGAAAAACGCAGGAAATCAGTCCACATTCCACAGCAATAATTGACATACTGCGGGAAAAAAAATACGCACCACAAGTGAATTCTGGACTGAATTTTTCCGCAGCATGTGGATGACATTTGTTAAATCACACCCACTTTGCTGCTACTGTATTCCTATATTCTGGACGGAAAATACACAGCAATTCCATTACGTGTGGACATGCCCTTACAGAAAGCCCCTGTCTTCAACCCTTTTAGCTTGACAAGCATAGAGTATGTCTTTTCAAATTGCATTGGGCCCTTTAAGCCCAGTGGTCCCTGGTATCTGCCCAGGCTTTCATGGTGCTGATGTAAACCCTGGATTTAATGAAGAGAATTTTAACAAACATTCTTAATGAGTTGCGCCAAATTCACTGTGCCGCGTGCATAATGATTCAATTTGCATAATTTTCACAAATTTTCAAAATTCATGGGTTTTCCGAAACTATTAATATATCTCTGCCATTTTACTAAAAAAATAATTTCAGCTTTCATTTCAATTTAATACTGCTTCAATTCATTATGCTAATGTTATGGCTTTATTCATGTGCCATCTTTTCGGGTTTTTTTAAAACATTTATACTGTTTTTACAGCCGTCTCCACCTAATTTTTATTTTACAATTGTTTATTTTTTACTTTTCTAACTTATTTTTTTTCTACTTGATTATGGGAGTAGCAATCTTGCTTGAGATGGTAGAGTGTTTTGATAGAGTGTTGTGGGCATGCTTTGTGACATGTGCAGAGGTCACTGTGCAGGGAGGGAGAGGAGGGATATGCAACTGCTGAGCTGTCTCCATCATCTATTGTCTATGGTGTGCTTTTGTGTTATATGTCTCCAGCTTTATAATAGAGGTGTTACCTTTCATTGTAATCCTGTGATCATTATAATAATGTTATAACTGCTGCGCCTGCCCCAGTGTACATAGCACATGACCTCTACAAAACAGGAAGTATCAGCCTCAAAATGTCACCTCATAATATTTACAATAATGTCCAACATTTTACAACTACAACATCTTAGGAGTAATGTTCCTTTAAATGTTCTTAATATAACTATAATAATCTTGTCCCATTTGTTCCTAGTTCTTAGGCTGAATGGTAAGTGTATATGTATATATTATTAAAACTTCATTATCAACTACAATATACATCATCATTACTATAGGGGTTAATTTCTTAGCCTGAAATAGTTGATACTAGGAAAGAATGGGTCAAATGCTTCCATTGATAGACTTCAGGCTTGGTGTCCCATCAATAGTATATACGGTACATTTAAAATCCCACATTCTTCACACATAATAGGAATCATCCCTGGCCTAATGTTAATGACATGACAATGGCTTTTGTGCTATACTAGATATTTTTTTTTACTTGTTGAAAATATTGAAAATTTTATATATTCCATAAATAACTCTATTTTTTATTTTCAATTGTACGCACAACATTATACTCCCCCGAAATGGTAAAAAACTACAGATTTCAATGTGATTAAATTTAATAAAGAATGCTTTCAAACAAATGTTCAGACATCTCAGTCTTATTATCATCGGTGATAAACATAGAGTGTTGAGTAAGCACATCATTTCCCCCGTAGACTACAAACATTTAAAAGCATTGTCAAATCAGAATTATTGCGCCATTATTCTTCCTAATAGTAATATAAAATATATGCTATATAAAAACAATGCACAAAAAGAAGCTCGTACTTCAGCATTGATTAAAGCTATATTTTACCTTTGTTTAATCCGGAGTTTAATGGTGTTAAGCTTCATAGTCATTGGAATTATAAATGTCAGATTTTAAAAGATTTAGGATTTTCTTAATCTACGATAAAAAAATCAAATAGAATTTCCGAATAAAACTTTTGCGCTGTGTTTTTTATTATGTATATTGGCTTACAGTATGACTATGCCATTCATGAAACCGGACTTAAAAGTAAGAATTGAGCATGTTGTACTGGGCAAAGAAGGCTCAAAAATTCTGAAAGCAGTGGTGGACACAGACATCACTGGGTCCCTGTGCAATACAGCACATGGGGCCCAGGGGCACACTTATCGAAGGGAGGGTTCCTAGTACATGGAAATCCTCCTCTTCACCATTAATGAAAAGTAATGTTAATTTATGCAATTCTTACTGGTGCCACTAGGGGGTGCTCACTGCATATAGCTTTTGTATATAGTTCAAAGGGAGCTGTTTAAATCTCTATGCGGTGAGCTCCCCCTAGTGTTGAGGTAAACAGAATTTTATCATCGTTACATAGTTTCACAGGTTAGAAAAGGAGACAGGTCCATCAAATCTATCCTTTCTCAATCAATTACACGTCTTTCATTGATAGAATCGTCATTAAATAAACATCTAGCCTTTTTTAAATACTGTCTTGGTATCTGCCATTGCTACATCTTGTGGTAGGGTATTCCATAGTTTGACTACTCTAACTGTAAAGAACCCTTTCCTCTATTGATGTCTAAAACGTATTTTTCCCACATACAAGGAATGTCCCTTGTTCCTTTTTAAAGTCCTTGGAAAGATTATGCGCTAGTTCTTTCTAGTAACCACAAATATACTTATCCATGTTACTAAAATCACCTCTAAAAAGGCGTCTTTTTTCCAAGCTGAATATGTCCAATTTTTCTAGCCTTTCATTGTAAGAGAAAAACCTATCTGTTAAGGATCTGCCAGGCACAGCTTCTGTGTCTACGCCCATAGGTAATCAGTCTGCACCTGCTTCTATGTCTGTGAGACTGACTCCATCTTCCACAACTCAGGATGGCAGGCTTAGGAGTGGGAGAGCCTATCACAGCCTGGCCAGACGGATCTAGCTCCCGCCCTCTGTCTATTTATACCTGCCTTTCCTGTTCCTCCTTGCTTGTGATTCTTCTCGTTTAGTTTCCTAGCCCTGCTGCAGCTTCTGTACTATTTGACCCTGCTTCATATGACCCTGGCTTAGTGACTACTCTCCTGCTCTGCGTTTGGTACCTCGTACACTCCTGGTTTGACTCGGCTTGTTCACTACTCTCCTGCTTTGCGTTTTGTACCTCGTACACTCCTGGTTTGACTCGACTCGTTCACCACTCGTTCACGGTGTTGCCCCATTTCCCCTTGCTTCTGTGTACCCTTGTCTGTTTGTCTGTCGTGCACTTATTGAGCGTAGGGACCGTCGCCCAGTTGTACCCCGTCGCCTAGGGCGGGTCGTTGCAAGTAGGCAGGGACTGAGTGGCGGGTAGATTAGGGCTCACTTGTCTGTTTCCCTACCCCCATCATTACACTATCGCTGTATACCACAAAAGACAATGAAAAATCTATCCTAGTTATTTCAATAAATCTTAATTAGAATTACAAAAATCAGACAAAGACTGTCTCGAGATAAAACTGTAAAGGATCTGCCAGGCACTGCTTCGGGGTTAACTCCCAGAATTAATCAGTCAACACCTGAGTGTACATCCCTGAGACAGACACCAGCTTCCTCCACTCAGGCTGGCAGGCTTAGGAGTGGGAGAGCCTATCGCAGCCTGGCCAGACTCAGCTAGCTCCCGCCCTCGGTCTATTTAAGCCTTCTCTTCCTGTCCATCTGTGCTTGTGAATTCTTTCCTTGAGGTTTCCTGGCCCAGCTACAGCTCCTGCTATTTTTGATCCTGCTCCATACAGACCACGGCTTACCGACTACTCTTCTGCTTTTCGCTTTGTACCTCGCACTCTCCTGGCTTGACTCGGCTCGTTCACTACTCTGTTGCTCACGGTGTTTCCGCGAGCAACTGCCCATTTCCCTTGCTTGTATTCCCTTGTTTGTTTGTCGTGTTTGTCATGCACTTACTGAGCGCAGGGACCGCCGCCCAGTTGTACCCCGTCGCCTAGGGCGGGTCGTTGCAAGTAGGCAGGGACAGAGTGGCGGGTAGATTAGGGCTCACTTGTCCGTTTCCCTACCCCCCCCACCATTACAAATTCACAAGCCCTGTACCTAGTCTACCCTGGTCCCTGACACCATTATGGAACCCCGTGAAACCCTGGCTCAGCAAATGCAGGGTCTCTCCCTACAGGTCCAGGCCCTGGCTCAGAGGGTCAACCAGCCTGATGCTACCTTGGTAGTTCCCCTCACCGCACCCCTTGAACCCCACCTCAAGTTGCCCGACCGGTTCTCAGGTGACCGGAGGGCTTTTCTCTCCTTTCGGGAGAGTTGTAGGCTTTACTTTCGCTTAAAGCCTCACTCCTCAGGTTCTGAGAGCCAGCGGGTGGGTATAATTATGTCCCGGCTCCAGGAAGGGCCCCAAGAGTGGGCCTTCTCCTTGGCTCCTGGCGCCCCTGAACTTTCCTCCGTTGATTGTTTCTTTTCTGCCCTCGGACTTATTTATGACGAGACTGACAGAACTGCCTTTGCCGAGAGTCAGCTGGTGACCTTACGTCAGGGTAAGAGACCTGTTGAGGAGTATTGCTCTGACTTTAGGAAGTGGTGCGTAGCTTCTCGGTGGAATGACCCTGCCTTAAGGTGCCAGTTTAGGTTGGGTCTGTCGAATGCCCTGAAAGACCTGCTAGTTAGTTATCCCTCTTCTGACTCCTTAGACCAGGTTATGGCTTTAGTGGTACGACTTGACCGACGTCTCAGGGAACGACAACGTGAACGTTTATGTGTTTTTTCCTCCGACTCCCCCATGATGCCTCCCGAAGTCCCGTTGCTTCGTTTCTCCCCTAAAGACTCAGAAATACCTATGCAACTCGGGGCCTCCGTGTCCCCTCAACAACGTAGAGAATTCCGCAGGAAGAATGGTCTCTGCTTCTACTGTGGGGATGTCAAGCATCAAGTAAACAACTGTCCCAAGCGTAAGAATGCTGTCAGAGAGCTCCCGCGTCTAAGTGATCATCGGGGAGGTCACTTGGGCGCACAGGTATTTCCCGTAAATATGAAACGTACTAAGATATTGCTTCCCTTTCAGGTCTCTTTTGGTGGTAGGTCTGCTACCGGCAGTGCCTTCGTGGATTCAGGGTCCTCTACTAATATCATGTCTGTGGAATTTGCTATGTCTCTCGCTATACCTCTGATTGATTTGCCTAAACCTGTTCCGGTAGTGGGTATCGACTCCACTCCTCTTGCTAATGGTTATTTTACACAGCATACCCCTGTTTTTGAACTCCTTGTTGGCTCCATGCATTTGGAGCAATGCTCTGTACTATTGATGCAGGGATTATCGTACGATTTGGTTCTAGGTCTTCCCTGGTTGCAGTTGCATAATCCTACGTTTGACTGGAATACTGGGGAGCTAACCAAATGGGGTAATGAATGTTGTACGTCATGTTTTTCTGTTAATTCTATTTCTCCCCCTAAGGAGGTGAATACGCTACCCGAGTTTGTTCAGGACTTCGCTGATGTTTTCTCTAAAGAGGCCTCCGAAGTATTACCGCCTCATAGAGAATACGATTGCGCTATCGAATTGGTACCAGGAGCTAAGCTTCCTAAGGGTAGGATATTTAACCTTTCTTGTCCCGAACGTGAAGCCATGAGGGAGTATATCCAGGAATCCCTGGCCAAGGGTTACATTCGTCCCTCTTCTTCTCCGGTAGGTGCTGGCTTCTTCTTCGTAGGGAAGAAGGATGGGGGTCTTAGGCCATGCATTGACTACCGTGGCCTGAATAAGGTCACGGTAAGGAACCAGTATCCCCTTCCTTTGATTCCTGATCTCTTTAATCAGGTTCAGGGGGCCCAATGGTTCTCTAAATTGGATCTACGGGGGGCGTATAACCTTATTCGCATCAAAGAGGGGGATGAGTGGAAGACTGCGTTTAACACGCCCGAAGGCCATTTCGAATACCTCGTCATGCCCTTTGGGTTGTGCAATGCCCCTGCGGTCTTCCAGAACTTCATAAATGAGATTTTGAGAAATTACCTGGGGATATTTCTTGTAGTGTACCTTGATGACATATTGGTGTTTTCCAGGGACTGGTCCTCCCACATAGAGCATGTCAGGAAAGTGCTCCAGGTCCTTCGAGAAAACAAACTGTTTGCCAAAATCGAAAAATGTGTATTTGGGGTACAGGAGATACCATTTTTAGGTCAAATCCTCACTCCTCATGAATTCCGCATGGACCCTGCCAAGGTTCAGGCTGTGGCTGAATGGGTCCAACCTGCCTCCCTGAAAGCGCTACAGTGTTTTTTGGGGTTCGCTAACTATTACAGGAGATTTATTGCTAACTTCTCGGTCGTCGCTAAGCCTCTTACGGACCTCACTCGCAAGGGTGCTGATGTCCTCCATTGGCCCCCTGAGGCCGTCCAGGCTTTTGAGACCCTCAAGAAGTGCTTTATCTCGGCCCCCGTGCTGGTTCAGCCCAACCAAAGGGAGCCATTTATTGTGGAGGTTGACGCGTCCGAGGTGGGAGTGGGGGCCGTCTTGTCCCAGGGTACCAGCTCCCTCACCCATCTCCGCCCCTGTGCTTACTTTTCTAGGAAGTTTTCGCCCACGGAGTGTAACTATGATATTGGCAACCGCAAACTTTTAGCCATTAAATGGGCATTTGAAGAGTGGCGCCACTTCCTGGAGGGGGCTAGGCACCAGGTAACGGTCCTTACCGACCACAAGAATCTGGTTTTCCTAGAATCTGCCCGGAGGCTAAACCCGAGACAAGCTCGATGGGCGTTGTTTTTTACCAGATTCAATTTTTTGGTTACCTATAGGGCCGGGTCTAAAAATATTAAGGCGGATGCACTGTCGCGTAGCTTCATGGCCAGCCCTCCTTCGGAGGAAGATCCTGTTTGTATTTTGCCTCCAGGTATAGTCATTTCCTCTATCGAGTCCGATTTAGTCTCTGAAATTGCTGCTGATCAAGGTTCAGCTCCTGGGAACCTTCCTGAGAACAAGCTGTTTGTTCCCCTGCAATTCCGGCTAAGGGTACTTAGGGAAAATCACGACTCCGCACTATCTGGCCATCCAGGCATCCTGGGTACCAAACACCTCATTACCAGAAATTATTGGTGGCCTGGTTTGCCCAAAGACGTTAAGGCCTACGTCGCCGCCTGTGAGGTTTGTGCCAGGTCCAAGACTCCCAGGTCCAGACCAGCGGGCTTACTGCGTTCGTTGCCCATTCCCCAGAGACCTTGGACACATATCTCCATGGATTTTATCACCGATTTGCCTCCATCCCAAGGCAAGTCGGTGGTGTGGGTGGTGGTAGACCGCTTCAGTAAAATGTGCCACTTTGTGCCCCTCAAGAAACTACCCAACGCCAAGACGTTGGCTACCTTGTTTATCAAACACATCCTGCGTCTCCATGGGGTCCCCGTCAATATTGTTTCTGACAGAGGGGTACAATTTGTTTCATTGTTTTGGAGAGCCTTCTGTAATAAGTTGGGGATTGATCTGTCCTTCTCCTCTGCTTTCCATCCTGAAACCAATGGCCAAACGGAGAGGACTAATCAGTCTCTAGAACAATACTTAAGATGTTTTGTCTCTGACTGTCAATTTGATTGGGTTTCTTTCATTCCCCTCGCCGAATTTTCCCTTAATAACCGGGTCAGTAACTCGTCAGGGGTCTCTCCCTTTTTCTGTAATTTTGGGTTTAATCCACGGTTCTCCTCCGTTTCACCTGGTTGTTCCAACAATCCCGAGGTGGAGGTCGTTCATCGGGATCTGTGCACAGTCTGGGCCCAGGTTCAGAAGAACCTAGAGGCGTCCCAGAGCATACAGAAGGCTCAGGCCGATAGAAGACGTTCTGCTAACCCCCTGTTTGTGGTCGGGGATCTGGTGTGGTTGTCATCCAGGAACTTGCGTCTCAAGGTTCCGTCCAAAAAGTTTGCTCCCCGGTTTATTGGGCCGTATAAGGTCATTGAGGTCCTCAGTCCTGTCTCTTTCCGGCTGGAGTTACCCCCGTCTTTTCGTATACACAACGTGTTTCATGCCTCCCTCCTGAAACGCTGCTCCCCGTCCTTGGCCCCCTCGAGGAAACCTCCTGTTCCCGTCCTCACCCCTGAGGGGGTGGAATTTGAGGTGGCCAGGATCGTGGACAGCAAGATGGTCCAAGGCTCCCTCCAGTACCTGGTCCATTGGAGAGGATACGGGCCCGAGGAGAGGACTTGGGTACCCGCCCGGGATGTTCACGCTGGGGTATTGGTCAGGAGGTTCCACCTGCGTTTCCCCAGTAAGCCAGGTCCACTTAGAAAGGGTCCGGTGGCCCCTCATAAAAGGGGGGGTACTGTAAAGGATCTGCCAGGCACTGCTTCGGGGTTAACTCCCAGAATTAATCAGTCAACACCTGAGTGTACATCCCTGAGACAGACACCAGCTTCCTCCACTCAGGCTGGCAGGCTTAGGAGTGGGAGAGCCTATCGCAGCCTGGCCAGACTCAGCTAGCTCCCGCCCTCGGTCTATTTAAGCCTTCTCTTCCTGTCCATCTGTGCTTGTGAATTCTTTCCTTGAGGTTTCCTGGCCCAGCTACAGCTCCTGCTATTTTTGATCCTGCTCCATACAGACCACGGCTTACCGACTACTCTTCTGCTTTTCGCTTTGTACCTCGCACTCTCCTGGCTTGACTCGGCTCGTTCACTACTCTGTTGCTCACGGTGTTTCCGCGAGCAACTGCCCATTTCCCTTGCTTGTATTCCCTTGTTTGTTTGTCGTGTTTGTCATGCACTTACTGAGCGCAGGGACCGCCGCCCAGTTGTACCCCGTCGCCTAGGGCGGGTCGTTGCAAGTAGGCAGGGACAGAGTGGCGGGTAGATTAGGGCTCACTTGTCCGTTTCCCTACCCCCCCCCACCATTACAAAAACATTAAAAGTTCAAAAAAAACAAACTAAGGCCTAATGCACAAAAAACTTATTTTTTCCCTCCCGTAATTACTGGCGTAAATACGGATCCTTGGTCACACGTATTCGACCCATATTGCACTATTATTTACGGAACAGTGCCCGTAAATACGGGTCCGGTGTCACCAGTATTCCACCCGTATTTACGGGCACGTTTTCGCTGCAAAATTGCACTGCACTAATCGGCAGCCCTTTCTCTGTATCAGTGCAGGATAGAGAGAAGGGGCAGCCCTTTCCGAGGTAAAAGTAAAAGAAATTCACACTTACCCGGCCGTTGTCTTGGTGACACGTCCCTCTCTTGACTTCCAGCCCGACCTCCCTGGATGACGCGGCAGTGCATGTGACCGCTGCAGCCTGTGATTGGCTGCAGCGGTCACATGGGCTGAAACATCATTCCGGGAGGCCGGATAGGAGGAAGAAGCAGGGAGTTCTGGGTAAGCATTTTTTTTTTTTACAGGTTGATCTATATTGTGATCGGTAGTTTCTGTCCAGGGTGCTGAAACAGTTACTGACAATCGTTTAACTCTTTCAGCACCCTGGACAGAGACTATGTACTGACGTCGCCTAGCAACGCTCCCGTAATTACGGGTGCACACACGTAGTCACCCGTAATTACGGGAGCCCCATAGACTTCTATGGGCCTGCCTTGGCTGTAATACGGGGAGGTACCCGTGGCCAATAGACGTCCATGGGCCCGTAAAAACGTGCCGTAATTATGGCCCGTAATTACGGGCGTTTTTACGTTCGTGTGCATGCAGCATACATATACACAATGTACAAAGAGAAAAACATATTCCTATACGAATATAAATATATAAAGTCAAATATAATATAAGCAGTATATCAACATCATAGGAATCAAAGCCAATAACAATAAAAAATATATAGGACTATCGGAGACCCAAAGTTAGCTTGCAGAGTACCCAATAGACACCTAGTGAATTTAATTGTAAGGGTATGTTCACACTGCCTATTTTCTGTCCATTGATTTCAATAGGAAAAACGGGTTCTGTTCCGACAGGCCGTTTTTTTGTGCGCCCATTTTGATAATTGGCCGAGTAAAAAAACGGCCGCGAAAAAGAAGTGCAAGTCATCTCTTGGGACATTTTTGGAGCCGTTTTTCATAGACTCTATTGAAAACAGATCCAAAAACAACCGTAAAAAACGCAGCGAAAATCGTGAGTGGCTTAAAAAACGTCTGAAAATCAGGAGATGTTTTCCCTTGAAAACAGCTCCGTATTTTCAGACTTTTTTTTAGTTTGTGTGTGAACATACCCTAAGAGAGACCTTTCGTCTCGTTTAATAATCTAGTCGCCTAACTATGAACCCTCGCCAGGCTCTTATATCCTTTTCGGAGCCTAAATTTGAATCCCATATTTAAGACGTGGCCTTACAGCGGTAATATAGGGGTAATATTACATTTGAATCACAGGTTTTTTTTAATTTTTCTTTTTATACACCCTAAAATCCTATTTGCTTTTGCAGCTGCTGCTTGACATTGAGTACTGCTGCTTAGCAAACTTGTAACAATAATACCAATGCCATGCACCACATTTATTATCTGTTTAAGACACATTTTGCGCCGCGTTCAACAAGGAACATGGCTTAGCGAGAAGGTTGCATGGTCTAATAGAAAGACCCAATGCAAACTGGTGTAAACTAAGCCAAACAAGAGGTGATAGAAGAAGGAAAAAAAGTATCTAACATGTCTAGCAAGATGTCCCAAATTTATTATACAGCGTGTGCCACTTTGATAACTTTCAATCTGCCTCATTTAAGTTACCATTGTCTAAAATTTACACAGTATTAGTAAATCTGCGTAAACACTGCAGAATTTTGGAACAGCCAACAACCGTGCCGGCACCATGTTAGACGCAGCTGTCAGATAGCCTGTTAATAGTCGCACATTGTTGCAGGTAAGACGGGCCTCTACCTGCAAAATTATGCAGCCATAAATGGTGCATTATATTTACAGTCATGTTCACACCGCATTTTTTCAGGCGTACTCTGGAGAATAAAGCGGCGCGTTTGTACGCTGCTGCATTAAAATCATCTCATAAAATACACTTTGTTAAAAAGAAGTAACGTAACTTTACGTTTAGTGTTTTACAAGCTAATTTTTCTCATTTTCCATTGACACTTCGAAAAACGTTTTGAAAATATGCTTCAAAATACTTTTCAAAAACATTTGTAAAAATTAAAAACGCTCTAAAAACTGGATTTCAGAGGTGGTTTCTGCTGATTTTTTTTTAAACATATGCAGTATGAACATAGCCTATCTATTTACAAGATCAATAATAAATTATATGTATTTTTTAAAAAAAATTGTTTTATTTCTTGTTTTTCCCATTTATATATTTTTTCAATTTTTTTTATTTTGCGTAAACCAAACATTTAAAAAAACATATTTTGTTTTTACTGGCATGAAACTGAACTGAAAGAAAAAAAAAAACAATTTTATTATAGTTATTTAGACAAAAGTCCAATAAATTCAGCTCATTAACAGTTACCGGGTTATGTTGATCCAGAGGAAGAAGAAATGAAATCCTTGCTGAACTCTCTTCCAATTATCTCCATTGAGGAAGAAAATATCCTTCTCTAATCCATCTCTAGCTGTAAGATTAGTTCCTGCAATCAATATTTCAATTATAATTGAACAGCTCTAAATACTGATATGATTCCTTGCCGTAATGGTATCCAATCCTTTTATAAGTTTGTCAAGTGGTTGAGCTATTACTAACTCCCTTGGTAGAATATTCCACAGTTTCAATTCAATCACCATGAAAAATCCTTTCCATGAAAATATATCTCCTCTATTTACTGTGATCTACTAGAACAAATTGTAGCATATATATATATATATGTGTATATATTTATATATTATATTATGTTGGGCATTATTCAGTTACATCATTTTTTATTTTATTTTTTTAATCTCAGTTAACATTTCAAGGCTGGGATCACACAGGGATATTTTTAGATTTAAAACTGCATCAAAAATGCCTACAGAAATTCCTGTGGTTTTCAAAAATTCTAAGCGTTTTTCTGTCGTGCTTTTTTTTTAGTATTGTATTTTGTACGTGTAGTATTTAGTAGTTTTAAAACAAATTAAAAATCAGTTGAAGTCTATGGAGAAAATTTCCATAAAAACGACCATACCTATTAGATGCTCTGTTTCCAAAAAGCTGCAGTGAGAGCTCGATCAAGTTTTTGAAGAATGTGGTGTCCAGGAATCAATGGACAGGAGTCCCCCACTTCTACTCTGCTTACACTCCATAGGGACGACATCACGTGAATGGGCCAGCTAGTCATCGCTTGTTCTAGTGCTATCACTATGGCTGGCACACCACAGCAAGAGCCCGTGATTGGCCAACCCACTCAAGTGATGTCATCTCGTATGAGAGCAAACAGATGGCCTCAGGCGAGGTTGAGGACCGAACAGGGCAGGAAGGGCTCAGTGAAGAATGCTGAAAGTAAGCGTATATTGAGAAGTTTATGTTAAAATTTTTGGTTGAATTTTTGTTTATACCCAGAAAAACTTTTTTATATTTTTTATTTTTATAACAATTAACAAATGAACCTGATAAGTTAGTAAATGTAAGATTTTGCTCCAGACATTATTTATTTTGATCCATACATGATTCATCATCATGCAAACATAATTTTACATTATTTTGCAGTTATAAATGTAAAAAATAATTATCTCTGTGAAAATGAATGTTCGCTCTCAAGAATTTATCATCACTTCTTAATTAGATCTGAACAAACTTTTGCTTCGTATGTAACTTTCTACAGTAATTCAATATCCAAAAGACCATGTTTCTATCTTGTTTGAGGGAAGTAAGTGTTGACTTTCTATATAGATTTCACTGATTCATGACGGCAGACAAGGATTGTTTGTGCCTCATACCGTATACACTGAAGTGTAAATAAGATCATCTTAAGGCCCCATGCACCTGACCGTATTTTTGTCCACCCGTAAATACTGGCGTAAATACGGGTCCTTGGTCACACGTATTCGACCCGTATTGCACCAGTATTTACGGACCCGTGCCCGTATATACGGGTCTGGTGTCACCCGTATTCCACCCGTATTTACGGGCCCGTTTATGGGCCCGTAATTACAGGAGTTTTTACGGTCACAGCACCTGTAGAGGGAGCAATCCAGCAGATTAGCAGCACCAATGCGGCCAGTCTAAGCCACCTTGGCTCTGGGCCACATCCCCCCCCCCCACAGATACAGCTCCGCAGCAACAAAGACCACCACACCACACCACAAAAAGTGAACAGATGGAAAAAGCTTACCTTTCCTTGTAGTCTCAGTGGCCAAATTCAGAACAAATAGGTAGAAACCCTCATGCAGTCTCCTGCTATTTAAAAATATCTGGGCTAAGTGGGTGGAGTGCTGGTAACAGAAAAAAAAGACAGACTACATATATCCATAAGGGAGAGAAGATAACCTGGACTGCACATCCACTTTGCTATACTTGATCTATTGCGGCTCCAAAAAATAAAAATATTTATGAACATGAGGTTCTTAGTAATCACTTTTTTTTTTTTTTAAACTCGTTTTATTAAGAACTGTTACAGTAACAAGTATAAAAACAGTCACACATCGCTAATTACAATATACGGCATATTAGATCAAGGAGATGTACAAATAGCAAGTCAAGTAATGAGTACATATAAAGCATTACAAACAGATGATTTCCCATAAATAATGGCGCTTAGACTGGTTTGCTAGGACGTATGTATGACAATTCAACAAAGACACAAACCAAAAACAGATATACAGGAAAACAAAACAACCTAGGACCCATGTTACCCACGAGCAACTGATAGATCTGGTACAGCAAGTTCATGGAGATACATAATAAAAATTTGCGGGTCACCAATATTACTATCTCACAGTATCTGGTGAACCAGCGGCGGGGATGACTGTCAGAGGGGAGTTATTCCAAATATCCCAAACCTTAGAAAATTTAGTACTACAACCACGATTTAGAAATACAACTTTCTCAAAAGGTATTACAGAATTTACCAATCCCTTCCAGTAACCAATGGATGGCGGTCGATCATTCATCCAATGTTGTGCTATGGTTTTACGTGCTAGAAACAGAGTTTCTTTCAAGAAAATTCTAGTGTGGTGATTCCATATCTCCCCATCCAGTATACCAAACAAACATATCTTAGGACATAAAGGAATGCCTACATGTAATAAGGACGATAACAGGGATAGTATATCGTTCCAAAAATCCCTAATGACAGTGCATGACCATATCATATGCCAAAAATCTGCTTCCGGAACATGGCATCTCAGACAGTCCGAAGAAGGCAATCGTTCCATTTTGTATATCCTAACCGGGGTCAAGTATGCCTGGTGTATTATATATAACTGGATCATTTTATTGTTTGCGGATGGGGAAACATGAAGATGAGACTCGAAAATATCATCCCACTCATCTGTCTGGATGGTAGGAATCCATCGTTTCCATCTACTCTCTAGAGCTAGTGGAGTGGAATTCACCGTGACGGATAACAAATGGGTATATAGAGCGGATATTAGGCCTCGTGGACCTTGGGAGTTAAGAATCCCTATCAGTGGAAAGGAAGAGATTGTTAAGTTATTTCTCAAGTGATGGAATTGGGTTCGTAAAATATGTTGGGTCTGTAGATACCTATGAAAATGGGTGCGTGGTATGTCATACTTAGTCTGCAACTGAGTGAATGAAAGTAGGACATTATCTTCATATAGGTCCCCTATAGTTCCAATAGCTGGAGATAACCATGGGGGCATTAAAGGAAAGTAAGAAGCATTATTCTATAGAGGCATTTCAGACACAATATCATTGTAACCCAACTGCTTTTTCGCTTGTCTCCAGACCACACGGGCCAGCTTGTGTAAGGGCAGGGATTTAATATGGGCAGGGAGAGAATTTACTTCAAGGGAGCCGAGCAAACATTGACTCCCAAGTACATGAGCCAAATGGTGCTCTGAGTTGGGAAGGTCCTTTTCAGGCATCCAGAAACCTAAGGTTTTCAGTTGACCTGCTAAATAATATAAAAAGAAATCAGGCAGAGCTGTACCTGCCAGTGCCTTAGGCCTTTGGAGCGTGGTCAACCTAAGTTTATGTCTAGAATTCTCCCATATAAACAGTGATAGCAATGAGTTGAGCTGTTTAAAAAAGGATTTAGGTACGACAACCGGACTGTGCTGAAGGGCATATAGAAATTTAGGCAACAAAATCATTTTAACCAGGTTTATACGGCCAGATACTGATAAAGGCAGTTTACTCCATGTATGAAATTTAGACCGTGTGAAGCCCAATAGCGGTAACATATTTAAGGAAAGGTCATCATTTGGAAGTTTAGTGATGAATATGCCCAGATATTTGAAATTATCTACTAGAGGCAACGGCGACAGCTCAGATAGGCCCGGGGGCTGTACTTTGGACATAAGAGATGATTTCCCCCAATTAATAGAAAGACCGGAATATTGTCCAAAACGTTCAATTATATTAATTACCGAGGGAAGGGTATCCGGCACTCTATCCATAAAAAGCACCATATCATCTGCATAGAGACCAATGGTGTCCGTACGGTCTGCTATGGTTATACCTGTAATGAGTGGAGAGGAACGTATCCGCAATGCTAAAGCCTCAATTGCCAGACTAAATAAAGTGGCTGATAGGGGGCATCCCTGATGTGTACGCCTTTGAAGAGCAAATTATGGGGATAGTATATTATTCACCAAGACATTAGCCCGGGGTGAAGCATATATTATCTGTATCCATTTACAAAAAACGGGACCAAAACCAAAGTTTTCCAGGCAAGCAAATAAAAAGGGCCATTCAATGGAATCAAAAGCCTTTGTTGCGTCCAGGGACGCCAGAGCCCAAGTGTTGTCCTGTAATGCACTATATTGAACTATCGTCTGAACCCTCCTGATGCTTATAGATGTGCTTTTACCCGGCATAAAGCCGGTTTGATCCGGGTGTATTAAATCCAAGATGACCGTATTCAGTCTTTGAGCAAGGATTTTAGTCAGGATCTTATAGTCGGCATTTACCAATGATATGGGCCGGTATGAACTACAGTCCAAGGGGTCCTTTCCGGGTTTAAGCAGAACCACTATGGTGGCATCATAAAATGTGGATGGCAATGCCCCAGAAGCAATGGCAGACTCAAAGACCTTCTGTAACTGGGGTGTTAAATGTCACTGTATTTACTATAGATCTCTATAGGCAGACCATCTGGACCGGGGGCTTTACCTTTAGCCATAGCTTGGATGGCCAGGGTGATTTCATCTATTGTGATATCAGCATCCAGAAATGCCTGTTGAGTGTCTGTGAGCTGTGGGAAAGATAAATCTGAGAGATAAGCAGAGATATCCATATCAGTTATTGCCAGCTTAGTCTTATAAAGGGAAGTGTAATAATCCTGAAAGCGTTTAGTCAAAAGTTCTGCTTCCACAAGTATATCCCCGGAAGGGGCCCTAAGCTTCAAGACCACATTCGAGGCAGAGTTTGCTTCACCATGAATGCTAATTGTTTGCTGGATTGATTCCCCAGTTCAAAGTATGACTGTCTAGAAAAAAATAACTTCCGTTTAGATTTAACGTGTTGTTGTTGGGCGTATAATCTCTGAAAGCTCAACCATTCAGACCTGTGTGCATCAGTAGGGTCAGAGACATAGGACCGTTCAGCTAATGCTAGCCTATTTGTCAGAATTTCCTCATCTTGGGCTGACATGCGTTTAATGTAAGAGATAGTAGAGGATAAACAGCCTCGCAAGTATGCTTTGAGGGTATCCCAAAAATTAGAGGCACCCATGTGTATATCGTTAGTGGATATAAAGCAATCTAGTTGATCAGGGATCCTATCTGATGGGCCGATTAAAGATTAAGCCTCCACAGGGGCCTACTTCTGCTGGACAGAGTTCGGAGAGTGAGAATAACTGGATTGTGATCCGATATTCCCCGGGGACCATGTGTTATAGAGGCCATGCGCAATACCAAATCAGGTGTCCCAAATATATAATCCAGGCGTGACAGTGTACGTCTAGTTGAGGAATGACAATTGTATTCTAACAAATCAGGATATTTAAAGCGCCATAGGTCAACCCATCCAGTACCATTTATGAATGTAAATAAAGTGGTATTTGTCACGCTGCCCACACTAGACGGTATGGCATCACGAAATCGGTCTAAATTGCTATCCATTAAGAGATTGAAGTCCCCCATACAAATAACAGAAGCGTCTGGGTAGTCAAGGGCAAAACTAATCGCCCAATGTAAAATTTCCAAAGAGGCCGACGGTGGGTTATAAATACATATAATAACATAGCCCTTAGAGTCAATCTCAGCATATGTAAAAATGAACCTCCCCTCAGAGTCTCTACGAGTCACCTTAGCCTCCCAGCGTAGCGATCTGTGAATCAGCAGGGACACCCCTCTAGAGTAACATGTATGAAATGAATGTGCAGACCACTGAACCCATGGCTTATTCAGCCATCTAGCCGTTTCCAACGTCAAATGTGTTTCCTGAAGACTGAGGATATGAGGTGAAAATCGCCTAATATGAGAAAATACCTTCACTCGCTTAAGTGGTGTACCCAGCCCCCTGACATTCCATGACATACATACAATGTTATCAGTCATTAGAGTATATAGACAATGTGAGGATCACGGCACCGCCCTGATACCCTGTGTTGAAACAAAATACCAGTGGGAGTACCGTATGTGAAATATGGAGAGAAGAAGCTCCCTCAGAGCATTGCTCATGAGCACTTAGGTCCTGCAGAAAAGGGAAAACAGCACAGAAACAAACATAACTCGCAACATTGCGCAAAGTAACAGTATCCTTTACAGAAAGGACCATCTTAGAAATACAGGGTTTACCACCGCTATAGATAACGGTAGGTAAAGATGTACATATGGACGATATCCGGAGCTCCCATCCTTAGGCATATCAGGCGATTATATCTGTGTAGACATAAACCGAATGCAGCATATACATTGGAGAAACAAAATATATATAGCAATAAAAATCAAAAGGATATGTTGAAGAAGCCGTCTCGAGCAGATATCCCCTGCTGGTTAAGTTCTTGGTGGGGGTGGATGAAATTGGAGCCAGTCCATGGCCTCACCAGGAGTATTGAAAAACACGGATGATCCACCATGCAGAATGCGTAAACGAGCCGGATACATAATGGAATACACTATACCGCAATCTCTAAATCTTCTCTTGACTTCGGTGAATTGGGCTCTTTGCTTTTGAAGATCCACCGAAAAATCCGGGAATATGGATACTGTGGAGTTGTTGTGCTGTATAGGGCCTTTCTGTCTGGCCAGACGAAGAGCCGTGTCACGATCTTTACAATTAAGTAGACGAGCCAAGAGAGGTCTAGGTGGCGCCCCAGGTGGTGGGGGCTTCGCTGGTACTCTGTGAGCACGCTCCATGGCGAACATCGGGGAGAAGTCATCACCCAGGGTTTCTTTTAGCCATGTCTCCAGGAAACGGTCGGGGTACTGACCCTCTGCACGCTCCGGCATGCCTATAATACGAAGATTGTTGCGACGCAACCGGTTCTCAAGATCATCCATTTTTTGTTGCCCTGCATCTGTTTTGTGGGACACAGAGGAGAGTTTAACCGCCATCGGAGAGACTCTATCTTCCAAGTGGGAAACACGGGACTCCACCTCCGTCAAGCGGCCACGCATAGATTGCAGATCTTGTCACAAAAGAGCAACGTCAATTTTGATCTCTTCAATTTCACCCGTCAGGGAAGTTTTGCAAGCTGTGATAGCCTGGAGTAGTTGATGCGACACCTGACGTAGGGTTGGTTCCTCTTCCTGCTCATCTCCTGAGAGGTTAGCACGCGCCGGATCCACAGATTTAGGCGTGTTACATCGTAGGGATCTAGTACCTTCTGGGGATCATTTCTAGCAAAGTCTTTCAATTTCTCCGTAGCAGAGGGACCCTTAGCACGGTTGGTAGTCATAGCAGCAACAGGAGAGGTTGAATGTATGGACACTTGTAATATAGAGAGGAATGGTGGACGTCTGAGGAGATAAATCCTGCCAGTAAAGTAATGAAAGTCCAGAAATAGTAGGAGAGAACCCGGTTGCGTACCACAAATTAATAGAAATGGCAAGTAGATAATGCAGCAAGAAACCAGCTATGACCGAGACAGGTATCCAAAAAGCAAGAGTACTGCCCGAGGTATAATATATAATGAAGCAGCAGAGTACTGGCCGAGGTATAATATATAATAAAGCAGCAGAGTATTAGCCAAGGTGTGATATATCCTAAAGCAGTAGATGATTACTGAGAGCAGGGGAGAGTTCACTTAAGCACCTTCAGCAGCCAGCAGGGGGCAGCAGATGCCGTATGTCGGGCCACCACGTGTAGGGCTTACAAGCACGGCCTTCATAGGGCTGATAAGAATGGTACGGGGAGGGGGTCTGAAGGAGCTGAAGTCCCGGTATCCAGGAATCACCTACCCCGTCCACAACGATTTCCTTATCCCTGCTGCAGGCCGATGTGCACTGCAGTGAGGATGATGCGCACGTGTATCTGCAGGGATGTCGGCAGTTAATGGCGGCCCCGGCCTCCGTTCATCGCCGCACCACGAGTCGTCTCCCGCGGGATGTCGGCAAATAGCCTCTCCGAGGGACTCAGCAGCCTCTCCAGACTAGATTCCTCCGGTCTAGCAGACAGGTAAGTGGAGGATGGATGCCTGCAGATCAGGATTATATGCAGGATGGCGGGAGCTCCGGTACACACGTCCGCTCAGGCTGCCATACAAGCCACGCCCCTTAGTAATCACTTTGATCAAACTGTATAAGCCACTTGCCACTTCACGCCCAAAGCCAGTGCCTTAGACTGGCAGCATTGGTGCTGCTAGTCTCCTGGGTTGCTTCCTCTGTGGGTACTGTATTGCAGCGGCATTGGTTGCCATGCGATACTGCACTTGATAGAGTAGAGACCCACTTAAAAGAGGTCACCGTGAAGTGGCAAGTGGGCTCATACAGTTTATTCAAAATGTTTACTAAGAACCTCACATTGATACATTTTTACATTTTGCCGAGACGAATTGATCAAGTATAGCAAAGTGGATGTGCGGTCCAGGTTTTTCTCTCTCCCTTTGTGTAAATAAGATCTTCCTGATGCTGAAACTCTTTTTTGAGAGGGGCATACACAGAAATCATAGGACCCTATAGCAAAACTCAAAACAGGTCCCACTCGCCACTGAAAACTCTGCCAAATGTAGTACACTTTTATTAACCCCTTAACGACCGTCGTATAGTGTTTCTACGTCGGCTGTTAGGGGTAGTCCTTCTGAAGTGCAAGCTTTTCACATTGGTGCTTCAGAAGAAGTTTTCCCGCATCGGGCAGGGTGCTCCTGAAGCCCGGGCTTTTGCTAAACAGACACGGGCTCCAGGGCAGTGATTGGAGACTACTAGCAGTGGTCTCTGATCATGTTTAACCCCTCAGATGCGGCGCTTAATAGCGACCGCCGCATCTGAGTGGTTTTAGAGGGAGGGGGCTCCATCTTTCACCCCACTGGCATTCCGCGATGCAATCTTAGGGTGCGGATAGTTTCTATGGGAGCCGGGGGCCTAACGAAGGCCCCCAGGTCTGCCTCTACTGAATGCCTTTTAGGCCATACCAGATGCATGGCCTAACAGATGCCTGCCAGTTTTACACTGACAGGCACAATACACTGCAATACAGAAATATATTAACTAAATCATATGTTAAATAAATAAAAGTCCCAAGTAAAAAACATTAAAAACCCAATTTTTCCCCTTACAAAATACTTTATAATGAAAAAAAGTGAAAAGTTACACGCATTTGGTATCGGCGTGTCTGTAAAGACCCCAACTATAAAACGATTACATTATTTAACCCGCATGGTGAACGCCGTAAAAAATAAAATATAAAATAATGCCAGAATTGCTGTTTTCTGTTCATCCTGCCTTAAAAAAAATTGGATAAATAGTAATCAAAAAGTCGAATGTAACCCAACGTGGTACCAATAAAAACTACAAGTCATCCCGCAAAAAACAAATCCCTCATACAGCTATGTCAGCAGAAAAATAAAAAAGTTATGGCTCTTAAAATATGGTGACAAAAAAAAAAAAAAAAAAAAAGTGTTTTTATTGTGAAAAAGTAGTAAAACAATAAAACTATATAAATTTGGTATCGCTGCAATCGCTATTTATACCACATGGTAAATGCCGTAAATTTAAGACACCAAAAGGTGGCGAAATGTCTATTTTTTCCTATTACCCCACCAAAAAAGTTAATCAAATTGAATCAATAAATGATAAGTACCCCAAAATTGTGCTATTAAAAAATACAACGTGTCCTGCAAAAAACAAGTCCTTCTACAGCTATGTCGACAGAAAACGAAAAAAAGTTATAGCTCTTTGAATGCGAGGATGGAAAAAAATTGCTTGGTCATTAAGGTTTAAAATATCTTCGGTAGTAAGGGGTTAATATTGATGTCCACCACTCTGTTATATTATCTATAATGTGCTGATTAATTTCATAATATATCTGTATAGGACAGGGCCCCACCATTTATGAGGCGAGGTGAGAACCTTGCCTCACGTGGCATATTTACCTTACTGCAGGTGGCCACAAGTTAATAAAATTTGCAAACTCTGCATATTTTTACATGGTGCAGAGGAGGAGTACTGCAAGTATGTGTGAGTATGTGTGAGTGTGTGGTGTAGTGTCTGTGTGTGAGGTGTGTGTGTAGTAAATATAGCAGTCTGGTCTGGGGTCTCAATTTTTTTTGGTATGGTTTAGGGGGTCTGGCCTGGGGTCTGAATTATTTTAGAGGGCTGGTGTCTGATTCATTTAGGGGTTTTGTTTTGGGTCTGAATTAATTTAGCAGTCTAATCTGAATTAATTTTGGAGTCTGATCTGGGGTCTGATTGTGTTCACTTGTATTTGTGTCCTCAGGGTGGGATTATAATTCAATAAATGAAGTTGCACCAGCAGGTACAAGACAGACTTAGGTTTCCTGACGTCAACAGTCTTGTTTTGATGCAAGCCGGTGTTAATGGGGACAGGTGAGGTACAGTTGCTCTTAATATATATGTCATCATTTTCATGGACACTTTATGTATGATACAAATTTTTGGGTCATCTATATGTACAGCACTATTTTAGGGGGTATTATGTGTAGCATTATTAGGGGCACTACGTGTGGCAATATTTTTGGGGACACTATGGGAATACTATTTAAAAATGAACTGGTAGTATTGTAGCAGCAGGTAGTAGTAGTAGTAGTAGTAGTAGTAGTAGTAGTAGTAGTAGTAGTAGTAGTAGTAGGCGCAATACTGGGGCAGCAGAAGTCTTGGTAATAGGGGGCAGCAGGCTGGGTCTACTTAAGGTGATGACACTGTTAAAGCATATGATGAGGAATTGTTTTTGTTAGAAAACGCAAAAAGATTATGAGGAGCCAAAGACAAGCTGCAAAGTGTGCAGAGACCAGTGAGAAGTCATCATGGCGGTCTAGCTTAAACGGAGAAGAAAAGGAAAGAAAACGACTCCAATTAGAGAAGACGTCACTGAATGTCATTGCTTATTCTGCTTTTGACAGTGTGAAATCAGTACTGGATTCACCCTTACCCTGGTTCAGGCCATACTGGGAGCTGTTGTTTCACATGACAGAAATTATGAGTGTTACACAGCATGGGTTAAGCTCCTTCACATCATGTTTTTACCTTCAGTCAGAAGTTTAGTTCGGAAGACATACCTCTAACGCAAGTCTGTAACGTATTCTGCTGTGTAGGTAAACAGTGGAATACGTCGTCAAACCGCCCAGAAGAGCACTACCTGAAGAGCTGTGCCTGGTGAAGCTCCTGATATCACTGTCCATATAATAGTAATGTCAGGAGTTTTGCAATGCCAGAGTCCCCTGCCAGAGCATCAGAAGCCATCTGGCCGGGGACTCTTGCCCTGGGGAAGCTCCTGGCGTCACTGTCTATATCTATACAGTGATGTCAGGAGCTTTACAATGCTGTAATCCGCCTGCTGAGCGCTACCTAATGCTATGCCTGTTACTCCGTCCTTGAGGAAGCTTCCCGATGTATATGTTTAATATATACATGTGACAGATGGCAAACAGAAGAATCCGTCACCCATAGGCTTCCTAGTTAAAAATTTGTATATCGCGCGTTATAGATGTTTTTTTTGGGGATCTCTCAGGATGGAACAGTCTACTACACTATTCCATCCTTCAAAAAAAAACAGATCTCACATATACCAACCGGACAGAGGTCAAAAAGACTCTCTTTTGGCCTCCATCGGGCTAATGGAGACCTATGAACACGTTACGCGTGTATGTCGGGCGCTTTCCCGATGTAAACGCTAAATGTAGGGCATAAATGCGGTGCTGAAGAATAAGGCCGTTAGTAAAAAGGCATGTTGGTGGTCACTAGCAAGATATAGATTTATAACAACTAATATTGTACTTAATGGGAACTATATTCGTCTGTGTGCAGTACGTGTCATGGCAAGCAGATTAATCAGTTCCCTGTTGTGTACATACCATCCCATAATGAGCCTCATAACAGTTGCGTATCTTGCCTCTATTGTAGGTATGTGATTTATTTGACATAGGCCAGTACAATATGGTCCCATTTACAGTCTCCATGTACCTGTAACGTCCATGGCCGCGGCCGTCGGGTTTACTCACCTCCCGACGCCCGCAGCCATGGATCCGTGAGCGCTGGCCCCTGTCTCCTTCCTAGGAGACGCCAGCGCTCACTTCCGCTCCGTCCTGCTGTGTCCCGCGCGCACAAATTATTCGTCATCATCATCAACTGCCCTGATTTCCTGGTCTATAAGAAGGCCTCAGGCCTTCTGATCCTTGCCTGAGCGTTGTTAGTCTATCCCAGTCTGTCTCGCAAATGGTCCCTTAGTGTTTCCCGTTCCAGCTGTTACCCCTGCCCTGTTACCCGTTCCTGTATTCCGTATTGTTCTAGTTCCTGTGCCTACCTGCGTCGGAGTTGTGTCTTCTGCCACGTCCAGTGTATTCTGCCACGTCCAGTGTCGTCTGCCACGTCCAGTGTCGTCTGCCACATCCTGTGTCGTCTGCCACGTCCAGTGTCTTCTGCCACATCCAGTGTCTTCTGCCACGTCCGGTGTCTTCTGCTTCATCGGATACTGCCCGCCACGTCTGGCGTCACCTGCCGCACCAGCCTCCATCCATGCTGAAGCCACAGCCACCGTCCGGACTATTTCAGGTACCCAAGCGTTACTGTCTGCCATTGACTTTCGTATAGACTGTGACCTGGTCAGCTGCCTCCCCGCTACGGCGGAGCGGCCTAGTGGGTCCACATATCCTGTGTCCGTGACACATACGCTGTGCCCGTGACAGTACCCATGACCAAAGCTAGCTTATATTGCTTTGACAATCTATTATGGAAATTTGGACCCTATTATAGATGTACACCGTGTTCCAAATTATTATGCACATTGGATTTAAGTGTCATAAACATTTCATTATTAGTTGTTCAATTAAACTCATGGATGGTATTGTGTCTTAGGGCTCTTTGGATCATTGTAATCAATCTCAGACACCTGTGATAATTAGTTTTCCAGGTGTGCCCAATCAAAGGAAAACTACTTAAGAAGGACGTTCCACATTATTAAGCAGGCCACAGGTTTCAAGCAATATGGGAAAGAAAAAGGATCTCTCTGCTGCCGAAAAGTGTGAAATAGTGTAATACCTTGGACAAGGTATGAAAACATTGGATATTTCAAGAAAACTTAAGCGTGATCATCGTACTGTGAAAATATTTGTAGCTGATTCAGAGCACAGACGGGTTCATTCAGATAAAGGCATAATGAGGAAGGTTTCTGCCAGACAAATGAATAGGATTAGGAGAGCAGCTGCTAAAATGTCATTGCAAAGCAGGAAACAGGTATTTGAAGCCGCTGGTGCTTCTGGAGTCCCGCGAACCTCAAGGTGTAGGATCCTCCAGAGGTTTGCAAGTGTGCATAAAGCTATTATTCGGCCACCCCTAAACAATGCTCACAAGCAGAAACGGTTGCAGTGGGCTCAGAAATACATGAAGACTAATTTTTAAATCGTGTTGTTTACTGATGAGTGCCATGCAACCCTGGATGGCCCAGATGGATGGAGTAGTGGATGGTTGGTGAATGGCCACCATGTCCCAACAAGGCTGCGACGACAGCAAGGAGGTGGCAGAGTCATGTTTTGGGCTGGAATCATGGGGAGAGAGCTGGTAGGCCCCTTTAGGGTCCCTGACGGTGTGAAAATGACCTCTGCAAAGTACGTAGAGTTTATGACTGACCACTTTCCATGGTACAAAAAGAAGAACCGTGCCTTCCGTAGCAAAATTATCTTCATGCATGACAATGCACCATCTCATGCTGCAAAGAATACCTCTGTGTATTTGTCTGCTATGGGCATAAAAGGAGAGAAAATCATTGTATAGCCCCCATGTTCCCCTGACCTCAACCCTATTGAGAACCTTTGGAGCATCCTGAAGCAAAATATCTATGAGGGTGGGAGGCAGTTCACATCAAAACAGAAGCTCTGGGAGGCTATTCTGACATCCTGCAAAGATATTCAAGCAGAAACTGTCCAAACACTCACAAATTCAATAAATGCAAGAATTATGAAGGTGATATCAAAGAAGGGGTCTTATGTTAACATGTAACTTGGCCTGTTAAGTTTTTTTTGATTGAAAGAGCTTTTGATTTCTGTAAATATGACCTCCTGATGCTGCAAATTCAACAAATTACCATTTTAATTCTCTTTACAACCTTTAAGATGTTTTGATCTCTGTTGTGCATAATAATGTGAAACAGTGCATTTTGAGTTTTTTACTTCTGAAAAAAAAATCTGTTATCATTAGGAGATTTGTTCAATAAAATTTGCATTATACTCCAACGATTGATTGCTTGAAGATTATACTGACTGTCATTTGCATCGACTATTTAGGAAAATCAGCGAAAAATGACATTTGCATAATAATTTGGAATGCGGTGTATGTACATTGTCAGCAAATAAACCTTATTTATCTGTGACAATTAGCAATGCATTACAATTTCTGACCGAGAGACTATAGAAACCATGAATAGTCCCTCTACATACAAATCCTAGGAATCCACATTAAATGGCAACATGGAGTTACCTGCAATAAATATGTGGCTTTACTGCAGCTTGCATGCAACTTCAATATTTTGGGATGAATTGTGACATCGACTGAGAGATAGAACTTCTCGTCCAACATCAGTGTCTGACCTCCCAAATGCTCTTTTCGCTAAATGGGCCTAAATTCCCCAAGACACTATAAAATCTTCTGGAGAGCCTTCCGGCTTTATGTGGGCCCTTAGGCGACACAGACTTAGTAGTTCACTTTGTGCCCCCATATAGAAGTTAGGCCCAGTTTATGCTCCCATAAAGTAGTTAGGCCCCCAGTTTGTACCCCATAATTGTAGTGCCCTCTGTAAATAGTGCCACACAGCCCACCTCCCTGGTAGGGCCACACAGCCCCCCACCATATATGGACAGCGATGTTAGGGGCTTCCCCACAGACGGAGTCCCGGAGCAGGGCCGCTTGTAGCGCTCTGCCTGGGACTCCTTCTCTCCTCCTGAACTCACTGTTCATATATGGGAATATACTAATGTGCCACAAACAGGAAGTTAATATCACCAACCATTCCCATTTTATTTAGGTGTATCCATATAAATGGCCCACACTGTATATATATATACAGCGCAAAGAAAAAATGGTGACAGCACATTGCGAACACTAATGCCACCTAAGCCACTAAATATAAATAAATATGCATTACTGCTAAATCTACCAACAATAGGGAGGTTCTTAGCGCATATTTTTATCAAATTGTGTGAGTCCACATGCCACGACAAGACGACCTCTATAAGGTGGGAACATACGCTGCACATACACCTAGAACTGGGACTAAGCCTACATATATCTGAGGATGGTATGAACCAGCATTAAAATAACTAAAATCACCCAGGGCAGAATGCGAGGAGTGGAAGATGAAAAAATGGAGGCAGTCACTAACCCCACATATATGAATCACATAAACACAAAAGTTTAAACAGCAGATTCCAACAAAATGAAACAAACCGTATAGACAGGTGCACGAACGCCTGTGACTGCAAATTTATACAGCACACAAGAAAATGCCGACAGCACATTGCGAACACTAATGCCACTTAAGCCGCTAAATATAAATAAATATGTTTGCAAATGAAAAGGAGAAGTTGGATCCAGCGCTGTTAGAGGTTAAAAGGAAACTATTTCCAAGATTTAATGGTATCGATTTTAAAACAGGATCAAGGGAGAAAGAATGAAGATGTCCAGGAATGCAGAGAGTTTTCAATGGGGTAGGTAGCCTACACGTTTCGAACGCTAGCTGCATCCTTACTCATGGCCTGTGTTCTACAAAGTACAAGTCTACATACAAGGTGAGCTGGAGGCTTCCTCTTTGTTTATAAATAAATATGTATTACTGATAAATATACTTACAATAAGGAGGTTCTTAGCACACATTTTGATCAAATTGTGTGATCCCATCTGCCACGACAAGGCAACCTCTCTATTCTGCACATACAGCCAGAACTGGGACTAAGCATACATATATCTGTACTGTGCAAACGTTTTAAGCAGTTGTGGAAAAATGCTGCAGTAATAATTGGTTAACCTGACTATAATCCCACAAAATCCTTGACTTTGTGCAAGTACACCTAGAAGAATTGATGCTGTTTTGAAGGTAAAGGGTGGTCACACCATATATTGGTTTGATCTCGATTTCTTTTAAGTTCATTCACTTATTTGTTAATTCATAAAAAAAACTATCGCCACCTCTATTTTTGAAAGCATTCTTACTTTGCAGCATTTTTCAACAACTGCCTAAATCTTTTGCACAGTATTGTATATATATATTTTTTAAAAAGGCGTTTAAGGGAGGACATATATGTTACAGGCATATGTGATGGGCAATGGACCCCCAATATGTTCTTGCATGAGTGATGGTGTATAGGAGATGCACATTTACAAGGTCAGTGGTCTGACATAAAACCAATCACTTAAACAAAATATTTTCCATGAGTAATGGAAGATCCAGAAAATAGTTTACAATTTGGCACACTCAATTTACTGTAGAGATCAGCACTGATGAGATACTATGTAAATAAATACTTTGTGTGATATCCAATGTTTTATAATAAACCGCTAATAAGTAGCATGGTTCACAGAATGACAGCTTCACACGTCTATGACAAGATACATATTAATGCAATGCTGAAAATACATGTTTCACACATTTAGGATGCATAACTACAATCATAGCTCGCATATCAAACTTAAGACATTGACAGCAAGGCTGAGACAGAATTATATCTTCATTAATTATTATTCTTCAACATAAAAATAAAGAATGATATTTTTAGATGAATGTAATCTAGAACAATCTTTACAGCCAGACGAGAAAGAAAACATGCAAGATACATACAAACATAGAAAAGGAGAGAAGGCCTTGCTCTAAAGGAAGACTAAAGTAGAAAATGCACAAAAAATAAGTAAAATAAAAAAATAAAACAATCCCAGCGGTTTTCCGGAACCAATAAATCCTCTTCTGCCTAACTAAACATGTACAACCAAATATTTTTTCAATGTACTTGCATTTCATAAGATGTTTGTAGCGCCATATTTCTTCTTTGGTCACGTGACACCTCGTCAACCCAAAATCCGAACTTCCTGCTGTAACTTCCGTTTTACGGCTATCAGAATGTACGGTTACTCCGCCTTCCGATTCCGAGATAGTGGAAGGAGGGGTTTTGGGAGAATCGCAAGTGGATAGAAAATACTAGGGGAGGAAACATTGATGCTTGGAATCATGGGATTTGTAGTGTTTATTTAGAACAGGAAATGGATGTTCACAACAAAAGAGCGAGGTAAACAAACTGGATAATACACGCAGGAAGCGTACAATGATGGATATAAGCCGCAAAAACAGGTGGGGTACATAGTCTGAACATAGATAACAGATATTAAGGCATATAAAATTACAAAAACAATATAGGAATACCCCTTTAACCCCTTCCCGCACCTTGACGTTAATGCACGTCGATGTGTGCAGTAACTTCGCGCACATCGACGTGCAGTTACGTCTGTGCTTTGACAGTTAACCGCCGCGTGGCGCCGCGTGGCGCCGCACCGTGGCGGTTAACTGTGCAGGGTGTCTGCCCTGCATTGCCTGTTGCCGATCAGTGGCCCATCGCCGCTGATTTTGGCAGTTAACCCCTTTGATGCGGCGGTCGATTCCGATCACCACATCTAAGGATTTTAGCGGAGATCGGCAGCCCCCATGTGAAATCACAGGGGCTGGCGATGGTACCGATGGCAACCGGATGCCAGACAATGGCTTCTGGGCTGCCATGTACAGAAACCTATGAGGACCACCTGGAGGGTGGTCGTCGTAGGCTTCCTGTCAGTGTGACTGTTACGTCACAATGACAGTTGGAATGCATTACACTACGTAAGTAGTGTAAAGTATTCCAGCAGCGATCAGAGCTGCAAGTCTAAGTGTCCCCTAGTGGGACAAGTAAGGAAAGTAAAAAAAAGAATAAAAATATTTAAAAAAAAGTGTAAAAATAAAAGTTCTAAGTGACATAAACAAGAACTGCTTTTTTTCCTATAATAAGTCTTTTATTATAGGAAAAAAAATGAACACTTAAAAGAAAAGTACACATATTTGGTATCACCGCGTTCGTAACAACCCCATCTATAAAACTATAATATTATTTTTCCTGCACGGTGAACACAGCAAATAAAATAAACGAAAAACAATGCCAGAATAACTATTTTTTGGTCACCACCCCTCCCAAAATATACAATAAAAAGTGATCAAAAAGTTGCAAGTACGTCAAAATGGTACCAATACAAACTACATCCCGTCCCGCAAAAAACAAGCCCTTACACAGCTTTTTTGAGTGAAAAATAAAAAAAGTTATGGCTCTCAGAATATGGTGACACAAAAAATTGTTTATTTTATAAATAAGTTCTTTTATTGAGCAAACACTGCAAAATGTAAAAATAACGATATACATATGGTTTCGCCGTAATCGTATCAACCCGCAGAATAAAGTATAATGGTCATTTATAGCCCAGGGTGAAAGCCGTAAAAAATAAATAAAAAACATTGTCAGAATTGATGGTTTTTGGTCACCTTGCTTGATGAAAAATGGAATAAAAAGTGATCAAAAAAAATCGCATGTAAAAAAAGTTCTGGCTCCCAGAATATAGCGATGAAAAATGTTCAGTGTTCCAAAAGCGGATAAGATCGGGCGCCAATTATCAGTGTGACACTGGCCAAATATCTGCGGATTATTATTTATTTACCCTATTATTATACCCTCTTATTATGCCCCTGATGTACTCTGCCCAGCCTACATGTACCCCCACATTATAAACTGAAATACCAGCAAAAGGCCAGAGCTACTACCAAGCAAAATCTGCGCTCCATAAGCCAAATGGCGCTCCCTCCCTTCTGAGCCCTACGGCGTGCCCAAACAGCCATTTACATCCACCGATATGGCATCGCCATACCCAGGAGAACCCTGTTAATATTTTATATGTGCCACAAACTGGGCACAACATATAGTGCACTAAAAAGGCACATTAGTCGAATATTATAATTTTCACTTTGCACCATCCGCTGCGCATGAAACCTTTCGCGCACCATGACTTAATAGCATGTCGTGGTGTGGGGGGTGATGTATGGAGCATCTCACTCACTGAGCCCGTGCCATACGCTGCGGATGTCAGCTGTGTATTACAGCTGACACCCGGGACTAACGGACAGAAACAGCGATCGCGCTGTTACAGGAGCATTTAAAAATGACAATATACTGCAATACATTAGTATTGCAGTGTATTCTACCAGTGAACTAACGATCGCTGGTTCAAGTCTCCCAGGGGGACTAATAAAATATGTAAAAACAAAAGTAAATAGTTATTATTAGTGGAAAAAATTTAATAAATATTTAAAGTCCAAAAAAACAACCTTTTCATATTTTTCTCTAAAGTAATGTAAAAAAAAAAAAATACAGATAACTGGTATCGCTGCGTCCGTAAAAGTCCAAACTATTACAATATACCATTATTTAACTCGCACGGTGAACGCCGTGAAAAATAAAGAATTTAAAACTGCAAATCCGCAGTTTTTTGGTCACCTTGGCTCTACCAAAAAAATTAATAAAAAGTGCTAAAAAAGTTGTATGTACCAAAGAATGTTACCAATAAAAACTACAGCTCGTCCCGCAAAAAATAAGCCCTCACACCACTCTATTGACAGAAAAAGAAAAAGGTTATGGCTCTCGTAAAGCGGGGAGGGAAAAATGAAAAAGAAAAAGCAAAACATGAATCAGTCCGGAAAGGGTTAATTACTTTCTAATGAAAAAGCATTTATGACCACATGTGGGGTATAGCCGTACTCGGGAGAAATTGCTTTACAAATATTGGGGGCTTTTTCTCCTTTATCCTTCGTGAAATTGAAAAAATTCTACATTTTAGTGGAAATAATGCTGATATTAATTTTCACGACCTAATTCTAATAAATTTTGCAAAAGACGTGTGAGGTCTAAATGCTCACTATACCCCTAGATAGATTCCTTAAGTGGTGTGGTTTCCCAAATGGGGTTACTTTTGGGAGGCGTCCACTGTTTTGGTCCCTCGGTGGCTTTGCTAATTCGACATGACACCCAAAAACGATTCCAGCTAAATTTGAGCTCCAAAAGCCAAATAGCGCTCCTTGCCTTCTAAGCCCCGCTGTGGGTCCAAACAGCACTTTATTACCACATATGGGATATTTACGTAATCGGAAGAAATTGTTTTACAAATGTTGTGGGGCTTTTTCTCCTTTATTCCTTGTAAAAATTAAAAATGTCTAGGTTTTTTCAGCAAAAAAGTAGATTTTTACCTTTACAGACTAATTCCAATGAATTCAGCAAAACAACTGTTTGGTCAAAATGCTAACTTTACCCCTAAAAAAATTCCTTGAGGAGTGTAGTTTCCAAAATGGGGTCACTTTTGGGGGGTTTCCACTATTTTGCTTCCTCCAGTGCATTGTAAACGCGACACGGCACTGAAAACTATTCCAGCAAACTCAGAAATCCAAAATCCAAATGGCGCTCCTTCCCTTCTGAGCCCTGCTGTGGGTCCAAACAGCAGTTTATTACCACATATGGGGTATTGCTATAATCTGAAGAAATTGCTTTACATATGTTAGGGTGTTTTTTCTACTTTATTCCTTGTAAAAATTAAAAATATCTATGTTTTTTCAGAAAAAAAGTAGATTTTCATCTTCACATACTAATTCAAATAAATTTTGCAAAAAAACTGTGGGTTCAAAATGCTAACTATACCCATAGATAAATTCCTTGAGGGGTGTAGTTTCCAAAATGGGGTCACTTTTGGGGGGTCTTTACTGTTTTGGCACCACAAGACCTATTCAAACCTAACATGGTGCCTAAAATATATTCTAAAAAAAGGAGGCCCCAAAATCCACTAGGTGCTCCTTTGCTTCTGAGGCCTGTGTTTCAGTCCATTACCGCACTAGGGCCACATGTGGGATATTTCTAAAAACTGCAGAATCTGGGCAATAAATATTGAGTTGCATTTCTTGGGTAAAACCTTCTGTGGTACAGAAAATATGTATTACAAATGAATTAAAAAAAAATAAAAAATGAAATGAAATTTGTAAATTTCACCTCCACTTTGCTTTAATTCCTGTGAAACGCCTAAAGGGTTAAAACACTTTCTGAATGCTGTTTTGAAAACTTTGAGGGCTGCAGTTTTCAAAATGTGGTGATTTATGGGGACTTTCTAATATATAAGGCCCTCAAAGCCACTTCACAACTGAACTGGTCCCTGAAAAAATAGGCTTTTGAAATTTTCTTGAAAATATGAGAAATTACTGCTAAAGTTCTAAGCCTTGTGATGTCATAGAAAAATAAAAGAATGTTCAAAAAATGATGGAAACATAAAGTAGACATATAGGAAATGTAAACTAGTAAGTATTTTGTGTGGTATTACTATCTGTTTTACAAGTAGATACATTTAAATTTAGAAAAATGCAAATTTTTGCTAATTTTCTCTAAATCTTGGTGTTTTTTACAAATAAATATTGAATTTATCGACCACATTTTTTCACTAACAAAAAGTACAATATGTCATGAGAAAACCATCTCAGAATCACTTGGATGGGTAAAAGCATTCCGGAGTTATTACTACATAAAATGACACATGTCAGATTTGAAAAATAGGCTTCATCCTGAAGGCCAAAACAGGCTCAGTCCTGAAGGGGTTAATCTCCTCCTTTCCTTGATCCTCTTTTGTCTCATGTTGCAAATAATACTGAGAAATCTATAGATAATTCTTCCATATGTGTCACCGGAGAGCAGCAATTTCCCCACTCCCTCTTCTTACAATCCTGTATCTGGCTGTTAGACAACTGGCTGCAGCAGGAGCCTCCCACTGCACCCGGTCTACAGTAGAACACACATATTGTTAAACTTGCCCCTTTACTAAGCCACACCCCTCCATCATTTACCAGCTGAAAATGCAACAGATCAGCAGGAAATTTACCTGTGTTCTCTGCAGGATTTCTACAAGACTGTTATTTTAGGAACATGTAGACAATTTTGCAGACTGGCAAGAGGTGTTGGCAAGATTATCTCCTGTTTACTTTTAGGCCTCATGCTCACGAACATTGCTGTTGATTGAGTGGAAAATTACAGATCCTAATGTCTGTATTTGGGTCCTTAAAGCCACATAATGGGCTCTGCAGCCGTTTCATATGGCCGTGTGTTACGGCCGTGTGGTTTCCCTGTGTCATCCGTATTTTGTGGTCCGCAAAAAGAGCAGAAGGAGGAAATTATCACTATCTTGTCTCATTGCCCCTGGAAACACCCATAGGAAATTCACATAGTTGCAATGGCGCATATTTTCTTTTGCTTTCACAGTATAGAGAGCTCTTTAAGGGTATGTTCACACGGCCAAATTTCAGACGTAAACGAGGCGTATTATGCCTCGTTTTACGTCTGAAAATAGGGCTACAATACGTCGGCAAACATCTGCCCATTCATTTGAATGGGTTTGCCGACGTACTGTGCAGACGACCTGTTATTTACGCATCGTCGTTTGACAGCTGTCAAACGACGACGCGTAAAAATACAGCCTCGGCAAAAGAAGTGCAGGACACTTCTTTGGACGTTTTTGGAGCTGTTTTCTCATAGACTCCAATGAAAACAGCTCCAAAAACGGACGTAAAAAACGCCGCGAAAACGGCGTGAAAACGCCGTGAAAAATGCGAGTTGGTAAAAAAACGTCTGAAAAGCAGGGTCTGTTTTCCCTTGAAAACAGCTCTGGATTTTCAGACGTTTTTGTTGACTACGTGTGAACATACCCTTAGATTCCTCTGCTTGGTTAGCTTTGGTTTCTGGTGAATTTTGTCCAAAAACAGTGCGATGTTGCCCTTCTGTACTTACTTGCCCTGTACTATGCAGAGGTGTAGTTTTACTCTCTTCCATGACACTGTGAGAGGATTTCCCAGGCGATTCCTAGCAAAGTATCTGCAAAATGTGATTGTTTCAGTGTGCTACCCGTTACTTTTGTGGACCCAAAGACTTGAAGGGATGGCACGGTTCCGCAAAAACGGACCGGTAAAGGACATGTTCTAAAATTTACAGGATGGAACAACGAATCCGCAAAGAACACTGATGTGTGCCTCATATAAATGAATGGGTCAGTGGACCCGAAAAAATGCAGATAGCACACTGAAGAAAAACCTGGTCATGTATATGAGGTCTTACTCTTATCATTCATTTTTACGTTTAGTGTTCCTTTAATATTGCAGCAAATCTGGTCTTAATTAAGTGTCTGTATGAGGTAAGACAAAAGGGTCCACTTTTATATTTCTAAAAATAGCGCCACCCTTCTCAGTGGGCTGTGTCTGGTGTTGCAGCTCTTAAGTGAAAGGGTCAATATACAAGAGTAATGCTGTTTCTAACAAAAAAATAAAAGCAGATCTTTTTAAGTGTATGTCTACTTTTTAACATCATGTCATTTTTTGATCCAGCTTTCTGTGCTGATTAACTCTATGGGGCCAATTTATTATCGGGTTTAAGCAAGTAGCAAAGTTTGACGCACATTTTTTTTGCGCAAAAATGTGCAACTTTTTTAAATTCTATGCAGAAGATATAGCGCTCTTATTAGAAAATCAAAACTTTGACAGAGTTTAAATTTAAAGTTGTAAAGAATTTCTTCCCCTTTTGCTTCCCCACAATTTAACAGCCCTAACTTAAAACTTTTTTTTTTCCATCAGATGAGGGCTTGTTATTTGAAAAACAAGTTGTATATTGTCATGGCACCATTTATTGTACTATATACTGTACTGGGAAACTGGGAAAAAATTATTTGTGGGGTAGAATGAGGAAAAAATTCCCTCCATTGTTTTTTGGATTTCATCTTATTACGGCATTCTCCGTGCAGTAAAAACGACATGTTAACTTTTTTCTGCGAGTCAATACAATTATGTCGAAACTACATTTATATCAGTTTTTTTTATGTTTTACTACATTTACAAGAAAAAAAAAATTTGTTAAAAATAAAATTTGTTTCGTGTTGCCATAACTCTTTTATTTTTCCGTCAATTGAGTGGTGTGAGGGCTTATTTTTTGTGGGACAAGCTGTAGTTTGTATTAGTACCATTTTCAGGGTACATAACAATTGTTGATCACTTTTTATTCTATTTTTTTTGTGGGAGATGAGGGGACCAAAAAGCAGCGAGTTTAATTTTTTTTTACTACGTAACAGTGCAGGTTAATTCTTTTTTTTTTTTTTTTTACATTGTTTTTGGAGGAAATTGGGAAAATGTTTGTTTTTTTAGCTTTGGAAGACACAGGTATAGTTGACCGTAACAGTTGCCGATGCAACAGCCGCCCGACACACTTACAAATCATTGATTTATAAGTGTGCTAGACCTGCTGGCACACTTACAATCAGCTGATTTGTAGGTGGAGCTGGCCGGCACCCCCTCCTTGTTTTTTTTCCAAGCCCAGGTTACATGCCCCATAGGCCCCTCCTAGCTACGCCCCTGCACCCTCCTAATATTGTGTAGGTCCTCCTTTTGATGCCAAAGCAGCTCTAATCCTTCAAGACAAAGACTAAATGTGTCCTGTGGTATCTGGCTAAAAGAAGTTACAGCAGAACCTTTAAGTCCTGTAAGTTGCAAAATGGGGCTCTCCATGAATAAGACTTGTTTTCCAGCACATTCCATAGATGCTCGATTGGATTGAGATCTGGGGAATTCTTTTGTCATGTTCCTCCAACCATTCCTGAATAATCTTTGCTGTTTGGCAGGATACATTATCCCGCTGAAAGGAGCCTCTACCATTAGGGATTACCGTTGCTATGTGTAAAGGATCTGCCAGACACAGCTTCTGTGTCGACGCCCGTGGTTACTCAGTCTGCACCTGCTCCTAAGTCTGATAGAGTGACTCCTTCTTCTACCACTCAGGCTGAGAGGCTGAGGAGTGGGAGAGCCTATCACAGCCTGGCCAGACGGAGCTAGCTCCCGCCCTCTGTCTATTTATACCTTCATTTCCTGCTTCTCCTTTGCCTGTGATTCTGCTTGTTTCCTGGCTCTGCTGCTGCTTGTACTATTTGTCCTCTGCTTCATATTGACCCTGGCTTTACTGACTACTCTCTTGCTCTGCGTTTGGTACCTCGTACACTCCTGGTTTGACTCGGCTCGTTCACTACTCTTGTAGCTCACGGTGTTGCCGTGGGCATCTGCCCCTTTTCCCTTAGCTTCTTTGTACCCTTGTCTGTCTGTCTGTCTGTCGTGCACATAGTGAGAGTAGGGACCGTCGCCCAGTTGTACGCCGTCGCCTAGGACGGGCCGTTGCAAGTAGGCAGGGACTGAGTGGCGGGTAGATTAGGGCTCACCTGTCTGTCTCCCTACCCCGTCATTACACTATGAATGAATGTATTCTGAGCGGTCTGTGGCTATGCATCCCCAAACGTAGCAAGCTGCGATGCTCTGCGTGTTCTGACACCTTTCTATCACAGCCAGCAGTAACTTTTTCAGCAATTTGTGCTTCAGCAGCTGTTCTGTGGGATCGGACCAGATGGGCTAGCCATCGCTCACCACACACATCAATGAGCCTAAGGTGCCAATGACCCTGTCACTGGTTTACAGGTTGTCCTTCTTTGTACCACTTTAGGTAGGTTCTAACCACTGCATACTGGGAACACCACACAATCAATCACACCTTCCATAACCTGTCAGTGGTTTTAATGTTATGGCTAAAGGGTGTATGACGTTACTACCAATCCCAAAGAACAAAGTTACAAACATCCAACGAATGCTGCTCATGGAAAAATAGTTATGTTGCTGTTTGCATTACTATAGTTCTGTTTACTGGCAATTAGGTAATAGGGCTCCATCCTTAGTTTTCCTGTGGTACCCCTTCTACTTACACCCCTGAGTAGGTCATGAGCCATAAGGATATCACTAGTAGGCTATGATATGCCACGAATGTAGATACTTCTGGGAAACCGTCCTACAGGCAATGTATGTGCACAGCCACCTCTTCATTCTTTCTCTTCCTGGGTGCCTTAACTGGCGGGGAAGTTCCTGTCCTCCCAAAAGGTATAGGTTCTGAGGAAATTGCACTCTGCTTGTGCTATGAATGCTGCTGCACAGTGCAGTCTGCAGCCTCTCTTGGGCTCTTCCTGTATTAGACCTGCTAGTTTAGAATGGATAGGTTAGGGAGTGGTGGGAATAATTTGTATATACAATGTTTTATTTGCCAAATGTTAATCTTGTAATTTCTAACAAATGTATAGAGATGAAGAATATTCAAAAATGTGTTAGTGATACTGTAACACATTTTTTTTAATCTTACATGTAAATATATACGTGTGTAAAACAAAAAAACAGATAAATCTATTTCTTGTTCATATTTGTTAGGACTATGAAGCCTTCAATATTTACTTGTCACAGTCCAAGGATGTACTCAATCCTCTTTTCTTCTGTTTCTAATGGTGTCATTGCAGTGTGTCCGGAAGCTTTTCAAAGTCAGCCAAGAGAAACTACAGCCCAAGGATTAAAGAATGTACTTTAAGGATTTATACAATTTTGTGAAAGACAAAATAATGGAATAACAGACAGTATGCGAGAGCTAAAGCAACTTGTAATGGCTTTCTTCTTAAGTAGAGGAATGGGAGTAGGTGGCACAAATGTCATTTACTCAGAAAATGAAACAACACTTCAGATAAAAAATATAATAAATATGTGGCGGAATATGTTGCAGCAAATTATTTTAACAAATTGATAGAAAAAAATCAAATTTTATATTACATCATGGATCGTCCAAACGAAGGATGAATTTCTTGATATTGCAAAGACAACAACTGCAAAATTGAAAAATAAATAGCAACTTTATTAGAGAAAAATAAAATATGGACTTCACATTGGTTATTGTCCAGTATGAAGAAAAGAGGAATGAACTGTATATTCAGGTCAGAATGTAGCAGTAGCACAAGTGGCTTAAAGTCAGAAAACTTTATATATTAATTTCTACTGGAGAGTATAGTGAGCGTGCCCTGTGCCATGTGCAGAGGTCACTGTGCAGGGAGAGGGAGTAGTAGCTGATGTCCATGTTGTGATCCTGTGTTATTTGTATTACAAAAAAGAAAAACAGCGGGCACCACAAATATATATGCAATATAGAGAAGAGTGCCAGTCAATGCGTATACAAGTTGATATTGCATTAATATTTATACTTGTTGAGCTTGCATATATATCTGTAATGGAGATATTATTGGGATTTTTTTTATCCCTTGTGACCTGTGATTTGTGTCTTATAAAATCTTTCCTCCAGGAGTGTTTTGTTCTGTAGCCCAGCCAGGGTTTTCAACTTGGGTCCGGCACGTTTGTGCTTTTTTTTGGTCTTTTTTCTTTGCATTTTGTGATTTTATAATAAAGAGACTATTTGTAAAAGAGGTGCAGTCTAGTATATGTGTTTTCTTCTCCTTTGCTTTTTGTGATAGCTGCTACTTTATAATAGAGCTGTTACCTTTCATAATTTTTCTACCTGTGATGATAATGAGCACATTGGTGCCTCTGCCCCAAGTGTACACAGCTGTTACATACCTTTACCCACTCAAGTTTTGCTCCGCTGTGTCATGTCGACGGGTGTTGCTCATTACCATGGCAACCGATCCACGATGATGACCCTACTGGCCAAGGCAACCGGATGCAAATCAATCTTGACGGCCTATTTAATGAAGGCAAGGGCCTCCTGATCCTTGCCTGAGTATCAGTTCCTGTTCCTACCTCTAACCTTCATGTATTCTTCTATTGCCTTCCTGTGTTTCACCCAGTTTCTCGTATTTGACCTCTCGCCTTGCCCCATAGAGTTGTCGCCTTCTATTCGCCTCTCCGATTTGACCTCTGGCTGGGACTTTGCACTATGCCTCCGTTATACCCTCTGGATTTCTCGCCTCTTGCTGACTAATTGGTTCTGAACCACGGCTGCCGCCTGACTACACTCCTGTGCCTTTGCCACTATTGTGTACCGCTGCCAATCAGTGACTACTCTGAAGAATTCGACCTGGGGGTCAACTGTTTAAGTTCAAACTTTTTTGCATGGTCCCCTGGTGAAAAATGGGAGGTTCCCTTAGACTCCACACCTCACTTCAGTCAGACAGATTGCAGTATCAAGGTACCACTTTTCATGGTAGCACAAGCTGAAAAGTGATCAGATGTGGCAGTCTATTGTGAGTGGTCAAGTGTGAAAATTTAATTCCAATATTTTTAGAATTTTTTTAAATATAGTAAAATGAAAAATGTAAAAAGCACCAAAAATGTTACAAAAATATGTTTCAATAAAAACTTAAATTAAACAAAAGATAATTTTCTGACAAAAGATGTACTTTTCACTATAGCACTATATAATTTTGTTTTTTTTTACTACACAATCATCACAAATAATCCAACAGTTGTTATAAATTACTCTCTTCAGGGGTCTCAAAGCACGAGGCCCGCGGCTGCATGCGACCCCTGAGGCTGTCATCTGCAGCTCGTGGGACACAGAGCCGCTAGTATAGGCTCTGCCCCGGGAACTGTGTGGAATTCCCTGACATCACTGTCCATATATGGACAGTGTTGTCAGGATCTTCCCCAGAGCGGAGTCCCGGGCAGAGCGCTAGTATAGGCTCTTCTCCGGGACTTTGTGAAGTCCTCTGACATCGCTGTCTATATATGGACACGTGATGTCTGGTGCTTCCCCCAGAGCTGGAGTCCTGGGCAGAGCGCAAATATAGGCTCTGCTCCGGGTCTCTGTGGAATCCCCTGACATCGCTGTCCACATATGGGCAACGATGTCTAAGGCTTCCCCAGAGATGGACAGTGATGTTCGGAGCACAACTACTAGCGCTCTGCCCGGGACTCCAGCTCTGGGGTTGCCCCTGACATCTCTGTCCATATATGAACAGTGATGTCAGGAGCAGAGCTGGAGTCCTAGGCAGAGTGCTAGAAGCGGCTCTGCTCCGGGACTCCAGCTCTGGGCAAGCCCCTGACATCAGTGTCTATATATGGACACTGATGTCAGTGGCTTCCCCTGAGTTCCGGAGCAGAGCCTATACTAGTGCTCCACTCTGGGACACCGGCTCCGGGGTTGCCCCTGACGTCACTGTGTATGGACAGAGGAATCCCTGGCCAAAGCGTCGGCAACGCTCTGGCTGGGGATTCCACTCCTAGAGGGAGCCCCAATGGAGCTATCTGCTGGGGGTCTGTGTGGCACTATCTACTGGGACAGTGTGTGGCACTATCTACTGGGGGTGTGAGGCCTCAGGGCCAGCTCCAGGTTTATGTGGGCCCCTGGGCGACACATACTTAGTCTGCCCCTTTGCGGGGAAACTCACGGCGGCAGTAAAATGCCAAAAATCGTCACTTTGTGCCCCCATATAAATGTTAGGCCCTGTTTATGCCCCCATATAAGTTAGGCCCCCAGTTTGTACCCCAATAAATTTAGTACCCACTATAGATAGTGCCCCCTTCCCTGGTAGTGCCACACAACACCCTCCTCCCAGGTAGTGGCACACAGTTCCTGATGTCACTGTCTATATATGGACAGTGTTGTCAGGGGCAACCCCAGATACATAGCCCCGGGCAGAGCACTCTTAGCACTCTTTCTGTGAGTGGCGTAGCTAAAGGCGCATGGGACCTGGTGCAAGAATTCAGCTTAGGCCCCCCTACCCAACACCACCAGACCCCTGCGCATGCCTATGCCCAGCTGCTTTGCCCAACAGACCCTATGAATGTCCCCACAGAATAATGACCCCCCATAGCTGCCCCCACACAGTATAATGCCCACCATAGCTGACCACCACAGTATAATGCTTCCCATAGCTGCCCCCACAGTATAATGCTCCCCATAGCTGCCCCCCACAAAGTATAATGCTCCACATAGCTGCCCCCACACAGTATAATGCCCCAGTAGCTGTCCACCACAGTATAATGCCCCCCATAGCTGCTCCCACAGTATAAATCCACCACACAGTATAATGCCCCCCATAGCTGCACCACACACAGTATAATGCCCCCATAGCTGCCCCCTACACAGTATAATGCCCCCCATAGATGACCACCATAGTATAATGCTTCCCGTAGGTGCCCCATGCAGTATAATGCCCCCCATTACTAACCACCACAGTATAATGCTCCCGGTAGCTGCCCCACGCAGTATAATGCCCCCCTAGCTGCCCCACACAGTATAATGCCCACTATAACTGCACCATACAGTATAATGCCCCCCATAGCTGCACCATACAGTATAATGCCCCCATAGCTGCACCATACAGTATAATGCCCCCCATAGCTGCACCATACAGTATAATGCCCCCCATAGCTGCCCCATAAAGTATAATGACCCACATAGCTGTCCCATACTGTATAATGCCCCCATACAGTATAATGCCCTCCATAGCTGCCACCTCTAGTATAATGCCCCCTCAGCAGCTATAATAGGACCCCCCTCCCATACCCAGTATAATGCCCCCATATGTACCTAATAGAATAAAAACAACATAATTACTTACCTACCGACGTGTGGAGGATCCCTCTCCTCCTCTGCACTGTCCTGTGAGTGACTCGTCACAGACAGGCAATAGGTAGTGACGTCACTACATCGCGCCTGCCTGTGCCGATCTGCTAACGGCACAGTGAATGCTGGAGCAAGGCTCCAGCATTCAACCCAACTGAATCGAAGTGGGACCAGTGCGGCCAGGCTGGTAGACTGCTCTGGTCCTGGCATTGCTGTCCATATTCACTATCCATATATGAACAGCGATGTCAGGGGCTTTCCCAGAGACAGATTCCCGGAGCAGAGCCGCTTCTAGCGCTCTGCCTGGGAATCCTCTCCTTATATCACTGTCCATATATGGACAGTGATGCCGTAACGACGGCAGCATCAGCACCCGGTGGCTGAGTGGGCCCCCCCAAGTGGGGTGGGCCCCGGCACTTGCCTGGGTTTTCCGGGTGCTGACGCCGGCCCTGTGTGGCACCATCTACTGGGGGTGTGTGTGGCACCATCTACTGGGGGTGTGTGTGGCACCATCTACAAGGGATGTGTGTGGCAGCATCTACAAGGGGTGTGTGTGGCAGCATCTACAGACCACACAGTGGCAGCATCTACAGAGGGCACTGTGGCAGCATCTACAGAGGGCACTGCGGCAGCATCTACAGAGGGCACTGCGGCAGCATCTACAGAGGGCACTGTGGCAGCATCTACAGAGGGAACTGTGGCTGCATCTACAGAGGGCACTGGAATTATCTACAGAGGGCACTGTGACAGCATCTACAGAGGGCACTGTGGCAGCATCTACAGAGGGCACTGTGGCAGTATCAAAAGAGGGCACTGTGGCAGTATCTATAGAGGGCTCTGTGGCACTATCTAAAAAGGGGCTGCCTAATCTTGACATTTGTGTGTCTGCCAAATGCTGCCAACTGAGCCGCCGGACTGCATTTAGCGACACTTAGGCCTCATTTACACGAGCGTGTACATTTAGCGCACGCAAAAAAACGCAGCGTTTTGCGTGCGTAAAAGTCACTTGACAGCTCCGTGTGTCATCAGTGTAGGATGCGCGGCTGCGTGATTTTCGCGCAGCTGCCATCATAGTGATGAGGCTAGTCGACATCAGTCACTGTCCAGGGTGCTGAAAGAGTTAACTGATCGGCAGTAACTCTTTCAGCACCCTCGACAGTGAATTCCGATCACAATATACACCAACCTGTGAATAAAAAACAGACGTTCATACTTACCAAGAACTTCCTGCTTCCTCCAGTCCGGTCTCCCGGCCGTTGCCTTGGGGACGCGTCCTTCTCTTGTCATCCGGCCCCACCTCCCTGGATGACGCGGCAGTCCACGTGACTGCTGCAGCCTGTGATTGGCTGCAGCCTGTGCTTGGCCTGTGATTGGCTGCAGCTGTCACTTGGACTGAATTGTCATCCCGGGAGGTCATGTATATTGTGATCGGAAGTCACTGTCCAGGGTGCTGAACCAGTTTAACTCTTTCAGCACCGTGGACAGTGACTGTCTCCTGACGTCGCGTACCGGAAATTTTTTTGCCGGGTTCGGTCAAAACAAGTTCGGCCGAACCCGGTGAAGTTCGGTTCGCTCATCTCTAATTTGACACTCCGTTTGGATGTTTGTAAACAGAAAAGCAAGTGGTGCTTTTCTGTTTACATTCAGAGTTTGACAGCTCTTGCGCGAACCACGCAGTTCGCACGGAAGTGCTTCCGTGCGACCTTCGTGGTTTTCACGCACCCATTGACTTCAATGGGTGCGTGATGCGCGAAAAACGCAGAAATTTAGAACATGTCGTGAGTTTTTTTCAGCGCACTCACGCTGAGCAAAACTCACGGACTGTCTGCATGCCCCCATAGACTTGTATAGGTCCGTGCGACCCGCGTGAAAAGCACGCGCGTCACACGGACGTATATCACGTTCGTGTAAATGAGGCCTTAAACTGTAAAACTGGATTGTTTAAAAAAGCACGTGGAGAACTCTCGCAAATTTCTGTTAAGTTTAAACCTAGCGCTATTATTATAGTAATATAGTATTATTATAGTAATGTAAATCATAGTAATGTAGTATTATTATAGTAATGTAGTATTGTTAGAGTAATGTAGCATTATAGTAATGTATTATTATTATTATTATTATAGTAATGTAATATGATAGTAATGTAGTATTATTGTTATAGTAATGTAGTATTATAGTAATGTAGTATTGTTATAGTAATGTAGTATTGTTATAGTAATGTGGTATTGTTATAGTAATGTAGTATTAATATAGTAATGTAGTATTGTTATAGTAATGTAGTATTATAGTAATGTAGTATTATTATGCTAATGTCGTATTGTTATAGTAATGTAGTATTATTATAGTAATGTAGTATTGTTATAGTAATGTAGTATTGTTATAGTAATGTGGTGTTGTTATAGTAATGTAGTATTAATATAGTAATATAGTATTATAGTAATGTAGTATTATAGTAATGTAGTATTATTATGCTAATGTAGTATTGTTATAGTAATGTAGTATTATTATAGTAATGTAGTATTGTTATAGTAATGTAGTATTGTTATAGTAATGTGGTGTTGTTATAGTAATGTAGTATTAATATAGTAATGTAGTATTGTTATAGTAATGCAGTATTATTATGCTAATGTAGTATTGTTATAGTAATGTAGTATTATTATAGTAATGTAGTATTGTTAAAGTAATGTAGTATTATTATAGTAATGTAGTAGTATTATTATAGTAATGTAGTATTGTAATGTAGTGTTATTATGGTAGTGTAGTATTGTTATAGTAATTTAGTGTTATAGTAATATAGTAGTATTATAGTTATGTTGTATTATTCTAGTAGTTTAGTATTGTTATAGTAATGTAGTATTATAGTAATTCAAATAACTAGTTTTTTAACAATAATTTTGCATTGTATCAAATTTGAAAGTAATGCGGCCCGTCAACTTCCCATTTTTTCTATAGTATTGTAAGATACACTGCAAAGTGTCACCATCCAATACCTGCATTTATAAGCCCCTACCTTATAAACAGGACTGGCTTCAGGGCCCTTTCAACACATTGGTGGGCCATGAGTGGGCACCTCCTCCTGGAGAATGTTAATTATCTTACTATGCTACTTATTTAGGCTGTGTTCACAAGCATTCAAAATGAATTTTATTTATTTCCCCAAAGTTTTGCAAAATTGCGGCAAATCCACCCCATTTTACCGTGACGTTCCAAGAATTGCAACAGTAAACGGAAATTGACCGTGACGTGTGAAATCAGTACTTATAGGCCAATTTTTTACATGAATGGTAAAGGTTTGGGCTCACTGGTGACGTATTTTCTACTCTGATTAAAGTCATTAATTATCCCTTTTCTTTATCTGGCTCAGACCAACATGATGACTTCTTCCAGCCACGACTCATTAGTGCCCCGTGAAAACTATAGTGCTAGGTAGATAATGCAAACAATAATTACACCCCAGAAGGTAATAGTGCCCCACACAGTAAAAGTATCCCTGTTGGTGCCCTACACAGTAACAGTGCCCCTTTTGTGCCCCCACAGTAACTTTGCCCCTTTTGTGCCTCACACAGTAATAGCGCCTATTTTGTACCCCACAAAGTAAACCGTGCCTCCTTTTGTTCCCCACACAGTCATAGTGCCCCTTTTGTGCCTCACACAGAATCAGTGCCCCATTTTGTGCACCACACAGTTCCCCCTTTTGGATCCTAGACCATAATAGTGCCCCCTTTGTGTCACCTATATAATAATGCACACTTTGTGCCCAACACAGTTAATGGCCCCTTATGTAAATCCAACACAACAAAAATGTCCCCTTTTCTGCCCGCACAAATAGCAATAAAGGCCAATTTGTGCTTCCCACAGTGTTACCATAGCCCTGAAATAAAAAAAACAACAAACTGAATCTTTCTTTCTTTTTCTTTCTTTCTTTCTTTCTTTCTTTCTTTCTTTCTTTCTTTCTTTCTTTCTTTCTTTCTTTCTTTCTTTCTTTCTTTCTTTCTTTCTTTCTTTCTTTCTTTCTTTCTGTAAAGGATCTGCCAGGCACAGCTTCTGTGTATACGCCCATAGGTAATCAGTCTGCACCTGCTTCTGTGTCTGTGAGACTGACTCCATCTTCCACCACTCAGGATGGCAGGCTTAGGAGTGGGAGAGCCTATCACAGCCTGGCCAGACGGAGCTAGCTCCCGCCCTCTGTCTATTTATACCTGCCTTTCCTGTTCCTCCTTGCTTGTGATTCTTCTTTTGTGGTTTCCTGGCCCTGCTGCAGATTCTGAACTATTTGACCCTGCTTCATACTGACCCTGGCTTACTAACTACTCTCCTGCTCTGCGTTTGGTACCTCCTACACTCCTGGTTTAACTCGGCTTGTTCACTACTCTCCTGCTCAGCGTTTGGTACCTCGTACACTCCTGGTTTGACTCGGCTCGTTCACCACTCTTGTTGCTCACGGTGTTGCCGTGGGAAACTGCCCCATTTCCCTTAGCTTTGTGTACCCTTGTCTGTTTGTCTGTCGTGCACTTACTGAGCGTAGGGACCGTCGCCCAGTTGTACCCCGTCGCCTAGGGCGGGTCGTTGCAAGTAGGCAGGGACTGAGTGGCGGGTAGATTAGGGCTCACTTGTCTGTTTCCCTACCCCCACCATTACTCTTTCTTTCTTTCTTTCTTTCTTTCTTTCTTTCTTTCTTTCTTTCTTTCTTTCTTTCTTTCTTTCTTTCTTTCTTTCTTTCTTTCTTTCTTTCTTTCTTTCTTTCTTTCCCTTGCTTCCATGTGCCCACCATGACCTAACAGCGGAAGCCAGCTTTGAATCTAGCACTAGTCTATAGCTACAAACGTATTTCCATGATGAAAAAAAAAAATGTACCACCAGCCGTATCATTTTTGTGGTTTTTTTCTTGTGATTCTTTTTTGACGTTCTTTCTTCTTGAATCTCCCAGGTCATTACTCTTTCAGAACACGTATGTTTCTGTGAAATCTTATAAGAAGCTATTATGCTATGTTTGACAACAGACTAATATAAGCTTCAGGTGTCACTGAGTGACCAAAAATGATTCGCTGCATAAGATAATAACTCTTTCCCAAATATATCTACAGATAAATATACTGCCACAGAAGAATATTACGGAGATGTTAATAAAATGAATCTGCTTTCCATATGCGCATACTACAGCAGCATTGTAAACCAACTGAAATACAATAGTTGACAGATAAATCCCATTTTCAATATTCTAAACTAATTGCATGTCGGAGAAATGGAAAGATCACTAATCAGAAGTGATTGTAAGTTCATTGTACTTGAAGACTGTAAATAGAAGCATGCCCAGAAAAGACATTGAAATAATATTAAACAGACATCATCGTCTATGGAAGGAATTGTTATGAAGTCAAACATAGGGAAGTACCGAAAAGCCTGGAGTCATTTAGTATCAATTACTGGTGAGCAGGACTTATTCAGGCTACGGCTTTATGGTGTCGCCCATGAGTCAAGTTAAAATTGCAGGGGTTACTGCAACCTCACTGAAACTTTAGTATTTCCTTGATGGCCATGTCCAATATTTTTGTGATGGTGAATTTAGTTTTTTTCTTGCTACAGAGAAACAACAAGATTCTATAACTCTCTGTGTTATTCTGCAATTTACCGTGACTTGAGGGAGATGTCATGTTGCCATGGAGCTTCATATAATTACAGTGTGATACCTTACATTTCCTCCACAACTTGTACTAAGAAATCTAAAGTTTGATTCAAAGTTTAAAATCTATGTCCACCATTGCAAACAATCTTATTTTTTACTCCAATGATTTTAAAATAAAGCAACTTTGAAAATAAGTCTTGATTAAAAAAACTCCTATTTTTTTTTTTTGCATCTACAGCTCCTGTGCCGATCTATGTGTCTCTATGGTCACAGACTACAAACAAATCCTTGGTAGTCGGTTCCTGGAGTCATACTGCCTTTAATTTTTCCTCTACTTCTCACTAATGCACATTTAGTAGGGGGAAGATGGAAGTGATCAGACTACGCATAATTTGTTTACAGCCAGTAACCGTGGAGATTCATAGGTCTGTTTAGGAGCGATATACATAAAAATAATATTAAAAATAGCCTTGGACATATAGGTGGGTCATGAGTACATTACCAATACAGAGGCAGTAACCACCCTCCAAAAGAACAATGCAAAAACAAAGTTAGTTATCACCTCCATACAAAGTGAAAAAAATGTCCTATTATACAGGTATAATATTTAGTATAAAGACACATCTGAATGAGGTCACTTCGTCATCGCAGGTGGACCCACAAAATATAAACTAAGAAACTCATTTGGGTACTGTTTGGGTTGGCAGGATACTTTTTTCTTTTGGGGACCTTCAAACTTTATAATTCTTTTTTACAAAGCAGTTTTCCACTGTAACTGGGGCCTCAGTTACAGAAGACACAAAACTTTTGTTGTAACATAAGTCAAATGCAAAGCTTAACTGGGCCTGCAAAACATAGCATCTTTTTCATGCAGTGTGCACCTGTCACGTTGGGTGCGTGGACTCACTAGGCCGTACCGCCTTAACGGTATGGCAGCTGGCCAACAGGACACAGGTCAAAGTCTATAGTTCGTATAGGTGTACCTGTGATAGCTTCAGACAGTAGCCAGACAAGCTCGGATGGGACTTCGGCAGCAGGCATACACCAGGCGTAACGACAACAATGCTCAGGCAATGCAGGAAGGAGCAGGGCTCTTCTTATAGTCCAGGGTGCTTATGGGCTAATTTGGTCTTTAATTCAGGTGCGCGCACTGGCCCTTTAAGAGCGTGCATGAGTGTGCGTGCGCACCCTGCGGGACAAAGCAGAGCGAAGCAGAAGTGAGCGCTGGCGTCTCCTGAGGAGGAGACGGGGAACAGGGCTCACTGATCCATGGCTGCGGCCGTCAGGAGGTAAGCAAACCTGGCAGCCCGCGGCCATGGGCATGACAGCACCCAGCGATAACGTGATCAGTCACCCAATCTCCTGGTACAGTAGAGTATTCAGAGACACATTAAAGTGAATGTAATTCCAATAACACCTTTTTTTATTATCTAATTAGGTCCAAAGTTTGGTGCTGATTATTTTTTTAATAAAAATCTATATTGGTCACAGCTCCATTCCTCCAAAACAGAACTACACAGGTACAGAGCTGAAAAAATTAAATTCTGGATGCCTGTAGCCACCACAAGAGGAAGCTGAGAAGTTTACTACATACTGTTTATACATTGCACTCAATGATAAGTATGCAGTGAGCTCATAAGCTCCCCCTAGTGGTGGTTGAAGGCAGACAGAATTTATAATTTATCTCTGATGATAAGATTTTGACACATCTGTATAAAAAGTTCTCTGACCACATAAATATATATTAACCAAAGGATCAACATAAAATATTGAACCAAAAAACATTATACAGTTAATTTACCTTAAGCGCGTTAATAAAAAAACACGTTTATAAACCTCTTCATTGTTCTTAGCAGGGTGTCAGGCTGATCCTGCTCAAATGCAGTAGTAGAGGCTTCAAAATTGACCATCCATTTACAATAGAACAAGTTTAAAGTCCAGGAGTCGGACCATACAGTATGCCTTACAGATTTTTAAGGGATTAAAAGCTAAATAATCATAATGCTGAGGATATTAACAACAATAATAATAAATAGTTATTGCCAATAGTAATAATAGAAATTACTAATACAAAATTATAATAATGCTAATAATAACAATATAACAATAATAATAACAATATAACAATAATAATGTTAATAATAATAATAATATTTCACTATATTGCTGATAAACAGTATTCGTTCAATAATAATTATGATAATAATGATAATAACAAATATAATATATAAATATATGAATAATACATATAAGAATAATGACAATACAAATAATACTAAAAATAATAATAATAATAATAACAACTACAATTTTTTTTTAACAAAAAATAATAATAAAGATATTTTTCTTTAAGCACATTACTGCAGCACTACATAAATCCATAAAATTAAATAAAAGGTAAAATAATTTAAACCAGATTCACAGCGACTTAATATAAAAGTACATTTTTAGAAGTTTCTTTAATTGAAAAAATAATAAAAATATGTAAGTATGAGGCTGCAGGATTCAAAGGGAAGATGATAAAGTAAAGGCAAGAGAACACATTAAATAATATTGACAAGACAAAGAAAGAAAGAAATTGCCTTCCTCTTAAAATAAGACATATAATTCCGCTAAGATATTTTCATGTACTCAGGAGTGCAGTGTGCATGTCATGTTCTCAGGATCCTGCAGTAATGTTTGTAGCTCAGAAGCTTCACAATGAATTTCTTCTCATCATTTTGTCTTTTATTGATAGAAGCTTATGTACCTATAAGATGTCGGTTTATAACTAGGAGCCATTCTTTCTCCTGGTCAGCATTTTGCATGGAGAAATAATGGGCCCTCCAGGCACACAACATGATGTCATCTGCTCAATAAGAGGAAAATCATTGATCATCTTTGTGGGAATGATATTTTATCTATGATGGATGTTGAAAAAAATAAAGGAAAGGTCAAAACAAAAACAATAACATTAAAAACAACTAAAGGCCTCGCTTTACACCGCACTGTAATACTATATACCAAATATATAAAAAATAATTCAGTATGGGGGACACTGCAAATAGTGCTTAAAGTCTACAGTATGTAAACTTTTGATGGCAATTTAAAAAAAAAACAAAAAACATTATTTTATGTCATTTTGAACAACTTTCGAATTGTTTTTTATTACATTTTTGTTTCCTACTTTTTGAGATACAGCTTCTATGTATCGTGTATACATAGAAGCTGTATCTTGCGATCAAAGCTGAATCAGTCAGGTCAGCGGGACTGAAAATTTTGGTGAAGACTGATCCTGTGTGTCTCTGGATCCATCTATTATTGATCACATCTAAGTCCAGCGCTCACCAAAGCCGTCAGTCCCGCTTACCTGACTGACTCGGTTTGACTCCAAGATACAGCTTCTATGTAAAGCCCTACATAGTTACATAGTTACATAGTTACATAGTTACATAGTTAGTACGGCTGAAAAAAGACACATGTCCATCAAGTCCAACCAAGGGAAGGGAAAAGGGAAGGAAAAATTTCTACACATAGGAGCTAATATTTTTTTGTTCTAGGAAATTATCTAACCCTTTTTTAAAGCCATCTACTGTCCCTGCTGTGACCAGCTCCTGCGGTAGGCTATTCCATAAATTCACCGTTCTTACTGTAAAGAAGCCTTGTCGCCTCTGCAGCTTGAACCTTTTTTTCTCCAGACGGAGGGAGTGCCCCCTTGTTTTTTGAGGGGGTTTTACAAGGAACAGGATATCACCATATTTTTTGTATGTGCCATTAATATATTTATATAAGTTAATCATGTCCCCCCTTAGTCGTCTTTTTTCAAGGCTAAATAGGTTTAATTCTTTCAATCTTTTCTCATAACTTAAATTCTCCATGCCCCTTATTAGCTTCGTTGCTCTTCTTTGTATTTTTTCCAACTCCAGGGCATCCTTTCTATGAACTGGAGCCCAGAACTGAACTGCATATTCTAGATGGGGCCTCACTAATGCTTTGTAAAGTGGCAATATTACATCTCTGTCCCGCGAGTCCATGCCTCTTTTAATACACGACAATATCTTGCTGGCCTTTGAAGCAGCTGATTGACACTGCATGCTGTTATTGAGTTTATGATTTACAAGAACACCCAGATCCTTCTCAACAAGTGAATCCGCCAGTGTAGCTCCCCCTAGGACATATGATGCATGCAGGTTGTTGGTACCCAGATGCATAACTTTACATTTATCTACATTAAACTTCATCTGCCAAGTGGACGCCCAAACACTTAGTTTGTTTAAATCTGCCTGTAATTCATGAACATCTTCCATAGATTGAATTATATTGCATAGCTTGGTGTCATCTGCAAAAATAGAAATAGTGCTATTAATCCCATCCTCTATATCATTAATAAATAAGTTGAATAATAGTGGTCCCAGCACTGAACCCTGGGGTACACCACTTATAACCGGTGACCATTCAGAGAAGGAATCATTGACCACAACTCTCTGGATACGGTCCTTGAGCCAATTCTCAATCCAATTACAAACTATATTTTCTAAACCTATAGTCCGTAATTTACCCATTAGGCGTCTATGGGGGACAGTGTCAAATGCCTTTGCAAAGTCCAAAAACACTAAATCCACAGCGGCCCCTCTGTCTAGACTTCTGCTTACCTCTTCATAAAAACAGATTAGGTTAGTTTGACAACTTCTGTCCTTAGTAAAACCATGCTGGCTGTCACTTATAATGCTATTTATTGTCACATAATCCTGTATATAGTCCCTCAATAGCCCCTCAAACATTTTCCCCACGATGGATGTTAAGCTTACTGGTCTATAATTACCCGGGGAAGACCTAGAGCCCTTTTTGAAAATAGGCACCACATTTGCCCTGCGCCAGTCCCTTGGCACTATACCAGTCACTAGAGATTCTCTGAATATTATGAAAAGGGGGACAGAAATAACTGAACTAAGCTCTTTAAGAATTCTAGGGTGTAACCCATCTGGTCCCGGGGCCTTGTGCACATTTATTTTATTTAATTTAGCTTGGACCATCTCTACATTCATCCAATTCAGTATATCAGCCGATATATTAACAGCACTGGCACCGGCTACATCAGCTGCTCTTTCTTCAGTTGTATATACAGAGCTAAAGAACCCATTTAGTAACTCTGCCTTCTCTTGATCCCCTGTGATCAACTCCCCATTACCATTATCTAGGGGTCCTACATGTTCAGACCTTGGCTTTTTTGCATTTATATGCTTGAAGAATTTTTTAGGATTTGTTTTACTATCCTTGGCCACCTGCCTTTCATTTTGTATTTTTGCTAATTTTATTACATTTTTACAGATTTTATTAAGCTCTTTATATTTTACAAAGGCTACAGCTGTACCCTCAGATTTGTATTTTTTAAATGCCCGTTTTTTGTCATGTATTGCCCCTTTCACAGAAGGTGTAAGCCATGTGGGGTTTAATTTGAGTCGTTTATACTTATTACCTGTAGGAATAAATTTTGCACTATAATAACTCAAAGTAGATTTGAAAATCTCCCATTTATCATTTGTTCCATTATTTGACATTAGTTCTTCCCAGTCCATATCCTGAATTGCAGCCCTCATCCTGGGGAAATTGGCTTTCTTAAAATTAAATGTTTTTGCCCTCCCAGCCTGCGTTTGTTTTTTACAGTATAGGTAAAATGTAACTATATTGTGATCACTGTTACCGAGGTTTTCACGAACATTGACATTCCCAACAAGATCTGCATTATTAGAAATGACCAGATCCAACAGAGCTTCACCTCTAGTCGGGTCTTCCACAAACTGGCCCATAAAATTTTCCTGCAACAGGTTGAGGAAATGTCTCCCCTTTGCAGTTGAAGCCGAACCATGACACCAATTAATATCCCGGAAATTAAAATCTCCCATTATCACTACAGTACCCGTCTGTGCAGCCCGCTCCATCTGTTTATATAGCTGAACTTCCATCTCCTCAGTTATATTGGGGGGTCTATAGATTACACCAAAAGTAATTTTTTCAGTGTTTACCTCCCTTTCTAGTTCCACCCACAAGGTTTCAACCTCCTCACAGTCTTCACCCACTATTGTCTCTTTCACACTCGCCTTCATATCACTTCTCACATACAGACATACACCACCACCTTTCCTATTTGTCCTGTCTTTACGAAAAAGTGTAAAACCCTGTAGATTTACAGCCCAGTCATGTGAAGAGTCCAGCCATGTTTCAGCAACACCAACTATATCTATATTTTCTTCCAGTATCAAGGCCTCCAGCTCCCCCATTTTACTTGCTAGACTTCTGGCATTTGTGAACATACACTTTAACTTGCCTGTCAGTTTTTCATTTTTATTATCAGAAATGTGATTTGACATTAATCGGTCCTTTTTATTTACACTGATGTTTTGTAACGAAAGGATCTCCTTATCCTGTTGTCTAGTCCTCTCCCCACATTCTGTTTCTCCCCCCACCAATATAGTCTGACCCCTCTCTAACCTGGCTACCCCTTTATTTTCTACATTGACCTCCCTCCTCAGCCCTAGTTTAAATACTCCGCCACCCCAGCTAGAATTCTCTCCCCCAGCACAGCGGACCCCCTTCCATTTAGGTGCAAATCATCTGCAGAATACAGTTTGTACCCCAATGAAAAGTCAGCCCAGTGCTCTAGGAACCCAAATCCTTCTCCTCTACACCAAGACTTCAGCCATGCATTTAACTCCCTAAGCTCCCGCTGTCTTTCCTGTGATGCGCATGGCACAGGCAGTATTCCTGAGAATACAACCTTGGAGGTCCTTCCCTTCAGCTTGTAGCCTAGTTCTTTAAAATTATTCTTAAGGCTCCTCCACCTACCATTTATTCTGTCGTTGGTACCGACATGGACCACGACAGCTGGATCATCACCAGCCCCTCCCAGCAATTTGTCCACCCGTTCCACCACATGCCGAACCCTGGCACCAGGGAGACAGCAAACCATTCGGTTGAGGTGGTCTTGGCGACAAATAATTCTATCCGTCTTCCTGATTATAGAATCCCCTACGACTATCAATTGTCTTGGCTTACCTGCATTACCATCCCGCCGACTACTAGCTGGGCTGTTCTCCCGGCTGTTAGGGAGATCAGTATCCACTAGGGCTGCCATTTCTGAGACTGACACCCTCGCATCATCACCCAACTTGGCAATTTTGCCTGGAATGTCAGAAACCGGATCGGCCTTCCTTGTCTTTGACCCCTTTCTACTGCCCCTAACTACATTAACCCAGCTACTTACCTGATCCTGCTCACCCATGTCTTCACCCTCCAGTTGTAACCCACTAACTGCATGCTCTGTGAGCAGCAAGCTCCGTTCAAAATTGTCTATCCTCCTCAGTGTTGCATTCTGCTCCTCCAGATCTCTAATACGAGCTTCCAGGTGAACAACATGCTCACATCTGCCACAGAGATATTCACCCTGGAACTCCGGCTCCAGTCGTGCATACATATGGCAAACTGTGCACTGAAGAAAACCTCCAATCTTGCTGTCCATTATCCCAGTTACAAAAAAAACAGCGAACAGGTGTTAACCAAAAAGATAAAGAAGTAGAAGAGCACTTACTTGGGCTTTAACTCCTCTTTTGAACTCCGGTTTTTGGAACTCCACTTAATATACAAACCACTTGCTATTCAAGGCACAGAGCAGGCTCTACAGAGTAGTGAGGCCTGATTTATACCACCTGGTAGCAGCTAAGCCCTCCCCCTTACTCAGCTACTCAGGAAACTGCAAAGGAAAAAAAGGTTACAAATTATGTCACTTTTGCAAACTTTGTAGCAAGCAAGCAATCAATACATATATCACATACAATGGCCCCCCACTTTGTCACACACAACACAGTAAATCAATCCGGTTTTTGGAACTCCACTTAATATACAAACCACTTGCTATTCAAGGCACAGAGCAGGCTCTACAGAGTAGTGAGGCCTGATTTATACCACCTGGTAGCAGCTAAGCCCTCCCCCTTACTCAGCTACTCAGGAAACTGCAAAGGAAAAAAAGGTTACAAATTATGTCACTTTTGCAAACTTTGTAGCAAGCAAGCAATCAATACATATATCACATACAATGGCCCCCCACTTTGTCACACACAACACAGTAAATCAATCCGGTTTTTGGAACTCCACTTAATATACAAACCACTTGCTATTCAAGGCACAGAGCAGGCTCTACAGAGTAGTGAGGCCTGATTTATACCACCTGGTAGCAGCTAAGCCCTCCCCCTTACTCAGCTACTCAGGAAACTGCAAAGGAAAAAAAGGTTACAAATTATGTCACTTTTGCAAACTTTGTAGCAAGCAAGCAATCAATACATATATCACATACAATGGCCCCCCACTTTGTCACACACAACACAGTAAATCAATCCGGTTTTTGGAACTCCACTTAATATACAAACCACTTGCTATTCAAGGCACAGAGCAGGCTCTACAGAGTAGTGAGGCCTGATTTATACCACCTGGTAGCAGCTAAGCCCTCCCCCTTACTCAGCTACTCAGGAAACTGCAAAGGAAAAAAAGGTTACAAATTATGTCACTTTTGCAAACTTTGTAGCAAGCAAGCAATCAATACATATATCACATACAATGGCCCCCCACTTTGTCACACACAACACAGTAAATCAATCCGGTTTTTGGAACTCCACTTAATATACAAACCACTTGCTATTCAAGGCACAGAGCAGGCTCTACAGAGTAGTGAGGCCTGATTTATACCACCTGGTAGCAGCTAAGCCCTCCCCCTTACTCAGCTACTCAGGAAACTGCAAAGGAAAAAAAGGTTACAAATTATGTCACTTTTGCAAACTTTGTAGCAAGCAAGCAATCAATACATATATCACATACAATGGCCCCCCACTTTGTCACACACAACACAGTAAATCAATCCGGTTTTTGGAACTCCACTTAATATACAAACCACTTGCTATTCAAGGCACAGAGCAGGCTCTACAGAGTAGTGAGGCCTGATTTATACCACCTGGTAGCAGCTAAGCCCTCCCCCTTACTCAGCTACTCAGGAAACTGCAAAGGAAAAAAAGGTTACAAATTATGTCACTTTTGCAAACTTTGTAGCAAGCAAGCAATCAATACATATATCACATACAATGGCCCCCCACTTTGTCACACACAACACAGTAAATCAATCCGGTTTTTGGAACTCCACTTAATATACAAACCACTTGCTATTCAAGGCACAGAGCAGGCTCTACAGAGTAGTGAGGCCTGATTTATACCACCTGGTAGCAGCTAAGCCCTCCCCCTTACTCAGCTACTCAGGAAACTGCAAAGGAAAAAAAGGTTACAAATTATGTCACTTTTGCAAACTTTGTAGCAAGCAAGCAATCAATACATATATCACATACAATGGCCCCCCACTTTGTCACACACAACACAGTAAATCAATCCGGTTTTTGGAACTCCACTTAATATACAAACCACTTGCTATTCAAGGCACAGAGCAGGCTCTACAGAGTAGTGAGGCCTGATTTATACCACCTGGTAGCAGCTAAGCCCTCCCCCTTACTCAGCTACTCAGGAAACTGCAAAGGAAAAAAAGGTTACAAATTATGTCACTTTTGCAAACTTTGTAGCAAGCAAGCAATCAATACATATATCACATACAATGGCCCCCCACTTTGTCACACACAACACAGTAAATCAATCCGGTTTTTGGAACTCCACTTAATATACAAACCACTTGCTATTCAAGGCACAGAGCAGGCTCTACAGAGTAGTGAGGCCTGATTTATACCACCTGGTAGCAGCTAAGCCCTCCCCCTTACTCAGCTACTCAGGAAACTGCAAAGGAAAAAAAGGTTACAAATTATGTCACTTTTGCAAACTTTGTAGCAAGCAAGCAATCAATACATATATCACATACAATGGCCCCCCACTTTGTCACACACAACACAGTAAATCAATCCGGTTTTTGGAACTCCACTTAATATACAAACCACTTGCTATTCAAGGCACAGAGCAGGCTCTACAGAGTAGTGAGGCCTGATTTATACCACCTGGTAGCAGCTAAGCCCTCCCCCTTACTCAGCTACTCAGGAAACTGCAAAGGAAAAAAAGGTTACAAATTATGTCACTTTTGCAAACTTTGTAGCAAGCAAGCAATCAATACATATATCACATACAATGGCCCCCCACTTTGTCACACACAACACAGTAAATCAATCCGGTTTTTGGAACTCCACTTAATATACAAACCACTTGCTATTCAAGGCACAGAACAGGTTTTTGGAGTATAACATATAATATAAAATATATCATAGATTTAAAATACTACAGATATCAGATATTTACTGGAAATAGTGGAATCTTATTAACCTCTTAAGGACATGGTCTATTTTCGACTTTCAGAACAAAGCGTTTTTGTTTTGTTTTTCTGTCACCGCATCTCGAGAGCCATAACCTAATTTTTCTGTTGATGTAGCCATATGAACATTTAATTAAAGTGGGAGGAGTTGTATATTTAATGGCACAATTTGGCGGTATATATATTATATTGAATAACTTTCATGATTATTTTTGTAGAGGGAGGAATGGAACAGCACATTAAATCTGCCGTTGTGTTCAAAGATTTGTTTTACAGCGTTCATTGTGCGGCATACATGACATATTAACTTTATTCTACTTGATGCTATGAATACGGCGATACCAAATATATATCCATATGTATATGTATATATATATATATATATATATATATATATATATATATATATATGATTAATTGAATGATTTGCTACTATAGCACAATAAAGCTATTTTTAATAGTCGTGACTGCTTTTTTCCCCTTTGACGTAGTTGTATTAGAAACAAGTTGTAGTTTTCATTATCACCATATTGGGGTACAGAAAATGTATTAATAAACGTATTTATTTTTTTGGGGTGAACAAAAATTCTGCCATTGATTTTCAGTTTGTTTGTTTTTTTTAACGTCGTTCACCGTGCAGTATGTTAATTTTAATGTACAATTGCAGCAGTACCAATTATGTATTTTTTTTTTTCACAGAATAAAATATTTAGCAAGAGAAAATATTTTTTCCGCATGACTTTTTTTTTTTAACACACTTTTTCTATTTATAACTGTATTTTTTTGTCGCTCTGTGGGACTTCAAATTGTGATCCTTTGATCTCTTTTATAATACACTGCAATACTCTAGTATTGTAATGTATTATGCATGTCAGTCTAGAAGGCCTGCATCCGCACCATCCTCGCTCCGCCGTAGTACGGAGTGGTGCGGTAATTACTTGGAGTAGTTATGCTGATGTGCAGCAAGGGGTTAAAGTGGTTTCCCATAATCGTTATTTATCACCTATCCACAGGATAGGTGCTAAATATCTGATCGTTGGGGTTCCGACTACTGGGACCCCAACGATCACGAGAACAGGCTTACCTTGCCGTTCTTGGGAGCCCCATCTGTATATAATTGTCAGGTTCTTACATCAGAATGGGATGTTTTTTATAATTATTTTTTTTACAGACATGCATTATAACAAGATATTTCCATTTTATCATTTCCCCATTTCTCAGTTTTATTTTATAGATATTTTAATACTCTACTATTGTTGCTGTAGTGCTACAGTAAGTTTCTTAGCATTCTTGTTAGGACTTAGAAGAATACAAATATATTCAAGAAAGGTTGTGGCCTTTAACAGTGGTTTTCTCAGAAGACCTTTCAGAAGGTTTTGTTTTACTGGTTGTCTGTCACATAAGACAATTTACATTTTCAGACTTGCTGAACATATTTACAAGAGAAAAGGGCAGACATGCAAACTAGTTATTGACTTCTGTGAGCAAAACTGTCCGTGACATTTAAGAGAAAGCTCATCGCCTCAGTATTTACCAATGTAGGTGCTTGAGTCTACAATACAGTACTTTAATTCACCCATACTGTATGTTCACTTCAGGGAATGTCTATGTAAATACTCAGGGGTGTAGCTATAGGGGGGCAGAGGTTGCAGGTGCACCTGTGCCCTGGTGCCTGATGTGGTTGAATGTCCCCTCCACCACATAGGACACCAGTACTCACATGATGGTTGGGGGGCCCCTGTATATGTTTTGCATTAGGGACCAAGATCTTCAAGTTACAACTCTTTGCGGGACATTTTGAGCCCTACTCCGATCCACCTAAAAATTCCCACAAAACCTCAGAGAAATGTCCAATTTGGTTTATATTTGAATAAACCTCCATTGAGGTTCTATTTGAGGGACAATCCCATAGACTGGACAGTTGGAGGTATGGATATGGAATAGCAAATTTCCAGAGAGTTAAAGTGTGTCTATCACCGGAAAAGGGGTCCTGTTTTATTTGGTAACCCATTAGCCCCTTAGGAAATGAATTATTTTCTAAATATATGTTATTAAAAAAAATGCAAACATGCATCCAGTAAAAGTATACTTTCACTCCTGCGAGAAGTCGGCTCCCAATATTTGAGGTAGGCGTATCTCAGCATCACCTGCGCCCTTCCGGCATCCTACACAGAAGCATCGAAGCTCAGAACGTGAGATCTAACTAGTTATCGCAAGATCTCACGTTCTGTCTCAAGGAACGGCACCATTTATTTCTATGGGGCTGCCCAAGATAACGCTCAGCAGCCCAATAGAGAATGAATAGTGGTTGAGCATGCGCACTACCGCCCCATTCCTAAGGGGCTCCTAGGAATGGCAAGGTAAGCCCGTTCTCGTGATCGGTGGGAGTCCTAGTGTTCATACTCCCACCGATCAGATGTGTATCACCTATCCTGTGGATAGATGATAAATAATGATTATAGGAAAACTCCTTTAATACAGGACTTATCAATCGGTAAGGACTATATTAATACAGCAGTTAGCCTTATTTGAGACAGAACGCTATATCTCACGTTCTGAGCTTGGATGCTTCCATGCGGAATGCCGGGAAAACACAGGGGATGCCGGGAAACTCCTACCAGGAACTTCGGGAGCCGACTTTTTGAGGGGTCGGCTAATTTGCATATTGAAAGCACACTTATAGTGGAGGTCTGTTTGCATTATTTTTAATAACATTATTCTGGTTTCTTCTGAAGGGGCTAATGTGTTATCAAATAAAACAGAACCCCCTTGACCAGAGATAGGTAGTGGAACAAAGGCAAAGTTACCCTGCATGTAAAAGTATAATATAACTTTTTGGGAGAAATATATTGCAAAAAAAAGGGGGGGGGGGGGTGAAATAAAACAAAAATGACAGTAAAATTTCAATAATCTAACTCATGACTGACCATCAATGTTTTACTCCTGGAAATCAGCTTTATTGTAATTATCTATGTAGTCTCTATGCAGGGACTTACATTAACTATTGCAGGACTCCCATAAACCACGGAGCTCTATGTGTCATGATGTTATCATGTTTGTGTTGACATCCAGACACAGTGTTTCAGTGCTTTTCACTTTTGCTAAAACTGGCCCAGGTGCCCCACAGCCCCCCTCTTAGGTACTGCCACACAACCCCCCTCATTGGTACTTCCACACAGCCCCTCCCAGGTAGTGCCACACAGCCCCCTCCCAGGTAGTGCCACACAGCCCGTCTCCCAGGTAGTGCCACACAGCCCGTCTCCCAGGTAGTGCCACACAGCCTGACATCCAGACACAGACATTTCAGTGCTTTATAGAAAGTTTGTAATAGTTATTATATGCCCTTGCATGGAAACTACAAAGATAATTTCAACTAAAAAAAAGGACATTGACGTAAAACAATGCAATTACTTATGTAGTTCCCATTGCAGGGCCTACAGTAAACTGTACAGGCCTCCTGTGGAGTGCAAAAATATTTGACATGCGAAACCGGTGCCAATGTGATGACGTGATCATGATTTAAATGTTCCTGCACCGCATAGAAGGAGTATTGTAGCTAATGTAAGACTCTGCCTGGGAACTATATAGATAATTACTTGAGTTTTATGCTGATTTCCTATTCTTTATTATTAGGACCTACCAGCAAGTGTGTACCTGGGTATAGTTTTTTTTTCTTCTAATATTCCTGTATATTGGAAAATCTGGCACATTGGTGGTGCTGAGAAATATTAACATTTTACTGAACTAATGAATATAGAAACAGCATAACGGAAAGGGCAACCTTAGACTTAAATTTAACATTTCAATATACTACTATAAAGTAAAGGTGGAAAAATGGGAAAAAACTTTCCTTTGCATTTTAGTCCTAATTATGGTATATTCACGCATTACTTTTTTTAGGTTTTACTGCTGCAGATTTTCACTGCATTTTTTTCTGTTATTTTGTAAAAATAACTGGAAACCTTTTGCTGACATTTCTGCGCAAAAACTTTTCCATAAATAAAAATAAACTAATATCAATGTGAACACTGAAAAACAAATAATTTGACAAAACACGGTCTCATAAAAAAAAAAGAACAAAATGGTAAGACTAGCCAAAAAATATCACTGTTAAACAGTGTGGACTTAATAATTTTTCCTGGTCATTAAGGCTGAAAATACCCCTTATAGCGGATCAGATCTAGAGGAGGAAATGCTGAGCTCGGGATATATAATTTTCTGTGATATGATTCAGTATAACATAGAGAAAGCCTGTGAGTCCTGCTTTTCTCCGCCCACATGCAGTGATTGACAGCTTTTCCTGCGGGTGTTAACATGCAGAGCTGTCAATAACTGTGGGTGGGCGGGGGAAGCAGGACTCACAGGCTTTCTCTATAAGCCCTTGCAGCATTAATACAGGTTTTTACATGACAATATTGAAGAAAATCATGGAAAACTAGATATCCCCGAACCCAGTTTATTCCCCTCTTTCCCATACTGTCCTCAGAGAGGGAAGCATTCAAGACCTGGCAGATCTACTTTAAAGAGTAAAGTTTTTTTCCCATTCTCCCCGCCAATGAACATATACGTCCCACGATCAACACGGTCTACATGGGACCCCACTTTACTAACCCTAACTTTCAATGGTCTCCTAAGTGACAGTGATCATAATCCTAAATAGATAAATTTTGTGGAACTTTGCCACAGAGACAAATTGTCATAAAGTCATAAAAGTCTATATCACATTAAAACTTTCAGTATGAAGTGATATGGCAGGTTTTAAATCATGCGCCATTATTTTGTATTTAATGGGAAAAAATAAAAGTCTGTATAAACCTCTACAATATGGAAAAGTGGTATTTAAATGATCACAGAGAAAGTTATTTAAATATAGACCTATTCCCAATGAGATTCATTAAAGCAAGTATGATCTGAGGTTAACTGTTAATGTACACTGCCTGGAATCAGTAATGAGCTTTAGAACTTTCAAAAAGTTTTGAGGTTTAATTTATTACCCATCAAACACCTTCTCTAAATGCCATGTAGTGCATTTAAAGTTCTTCCCAATGATGAATCAAATCTACATATAGATGGTATCTGACGTGATAGAAGCTATACTTGATATTTCATAAAGAAAGTTAAAAGAGTAAAGTACAATGCCTTTCAGGCGATTCAGTCAATCATTGTTTACATAGCTCAATGGCAGGATTATTTTATGGAAAACTTTTTTAAAATTCTTAAATTTGGATTTCATAATTAGCATTTATCAGATTATTATCAAAGAGGTGCAGGATTAGAAAAACGTGGCTGCTTGCTTCCAGAAGCAGTTTCACACCTGACCATGGGTCTTTGGTGTTGCAGCTCAGCTTCATTAAAGTGAATGAAGTTGAGTTGCAATATCACACACATCCTGTGCACAGTTTGGTGCTGTTTTTGGAAAAAATCAGCATTGTTTTTCTAACCCTCTACAAAATCATTCCTACCTTCCACTAACCTAGCCCACATTATAACAGCATTCTTTAATTTTACCACATGTCATCTGGGGGTGGGGGGGGGGGGGGTGCACTATTACTGTTGTAAGCACTCTGCTTGGTATAATTATTTTTCACGAAACTATGTGGGCATTATTAATGTTAGGGAAACTGTGCTTGGCACAATTATTTTGGGGACCACTGTGTTTGTAGCATTATTAGTCTCAGGGGTACTGTTGCTTGGCACAATTATTTTGGGGGGCTCTATGTGTTGCACTAATTAATGTAGGGGACACTATCTGTTCACACTTATTTACTGAGGAACTATCTATGGGGCACTTATATTTTCTGGGTCACCATCTTTGCGGTGCTAGTATTTTCATGATCAATATCTGTATGACACTATTTTTTAAAGGCAGCATGTGTTTGGCACTAGTATTTTCAGAAGCACTAACTAAGTCTAAGTGACTTAAATCTGTGGTTTGATTCTGAGCAATGAGGAGGTACATATAATATGTACATGTTAAATTTAACCTGCGGATCAATACGATTACAGTGATGCCAAATTTATACTATTCCTTCTCAATGAATTAGAATATCATCAAAAAGTTAATTTATTTCAGTAATTCAATTCAAAAAGTGAAATTCATAAATTATATAAATTCATTACACACAGAGTGATCTGTGATTATGGCTAACAGTTAATGAAAACCCAAAATTTATTGTCAAAATGATTTTTAATACTGAAATGTTGGCCTACTGAAAAGTATGCACAGTATATACCCTCAATACTTGGTCGGGGCTCCTTTTGCATGAATTACTGCATCAATGCGGCGTGGCATGGAGGCGATCAGCCTGTGGCACTGCTGAGGTGTTATCAATGAAGCGTGGCATGGAGGCGATCAGCCTGTGGCACTGCTGAGGTGTTATCAATGCAGCGTGGCATGGAGGCGATCAGCCTGGGGCACTGCTGAGGTGTTATCAATACGGCGTGGCATGGAGGCGATCAGCCTGGGGCACTGCTGAGGTGTTATCAATACGGCGTGGCATGGGGATCAGCCTGTGGCACTGCTGAGGTGTTATCAATGCGGCGTGGCATGGAGGCGATCAACCTGTGGCACTGCTGAGATGTTATGGAAGCCCAGGTTGCTTTGATAGCGGCCTTCAGCTCGTCTGTATTGTTGGGTCTGTTGTCTCTCATCCTCCTCTTGACAATACCCTATAGATTCTCTATAGGGTTTAGGTCAGGCGAGTTTGCTGGCCAATCAAGCGCAGTGATACTTGGGTTATTAAACCAGGTATTGGTAGTGCGGGCAGGTGCCAAGTCCTGCTGGAAAATGAAATCAGCATCTCCACAAAGTTTGTCAGCAGAGGGAAGCATGAAGTGCTCGAAAATTTCCTGCTAGATGGCTGCAAAAAGGAGCCCCGAGCAAGTATTGAGGGCAGATACTTGACAAACTTTTCACTAGGCCAACATTTCAGTATTAAAAATAATTTTTGAAATTGGGCTTATATAATATTACAATTTTCTGAGACACAAAATTTTGGGTTTTCATTAACTGTTCCCATAATCATCAACATTAAAAGAAAAATGCTGGAAATAGATCACTCTGTGTGCAATGAATCTATAGAATATATGAGAGACACTTTTTGAATTGAATTACTGAAATAAATTAACTTTTTGATGCTATTCTAATTCATTGAGAAGGACGAGTATTTGTTTTCATTTAGCGAATTGACTGAATGTGACTATGCTGTTGGTACAATATTTTTCAATTTTGGGCCCCTTTTGTTATTTTGCCCAGAGCCACGCTTTGCCTAAATCCGGCTCTGTTGCCACATAGCCCCCCTCTTAGTTACTGCCACACAGCCCCCCACATAGGTACTGCCAAACAGCCCCCAGGTAGTGCCACACAGCCCCCCTCCCAGGTAGTGCCATACAGCCCTCCTCCCTGGTAGTGCCACACAGCCCCCCTACCTGGTAATGCCACACAGCCCCCCTCCCAGGTAGTTCACACAAGCCCCCCTCCCTGGTAGTGTCACACAGCCCCCATTACTGTAGGTAGTGCATTTGGGGCTCCCTCTAGTAGTTGAACCCCTAGCCAGAGCATTGCCGACACGCTGGCTAGGTATTCCTCTCCTGGAGGAGCCCCTGACGTCACTGTACATATATGAACAGTGACGTCAGGGGCTCCTCTTGGGGCGGAATCACCGGCCAGAGTGTCGGCAACGCTTTTGCCGGGGATTTCACTCATGGAGGAGCCATGACCGCAACATCAGCACCCAGCGACCGAGTGGGCCCCCCCAGGTAAGTGGGCCCCGGCACTTGCCCCGGTTCGCCAGGTTCTTACGCCGACCCTGGCTGCAGACAATCACAGACCGCAGCAGTCACACGGGATAATATGTCATCCCAGGAGGCCGATGTGTAGGACGTCAGAGATTAAGATATTTTGTGTTTTTTGTGTAGTTTTTCCCAGCGGACATTCCGGCCGAAAGATTGCACCACAATTTGATGTCGTTTTTCAGGCCAGAATTCCTTGCGGCCGCCAAGACGGATACACTGTGTACCTTTGTGCAGTGTGTCCACCCTGTGTAAACATAACCTTATTCGGGGCATTAGGATGGGGGGTTGTGTAAGGGGTGGGAATGTGCAAATGCAGCATCACCTGTGAGTCATTGAATGTAATTGTTTCATTATTTATAGACTGCAACTAATCAGTACTGGATTCACTTGTATGGTCTGCAGCGAGATGATCATTCTGATGGTCGCTCTATAGTGTTATTAGTTGGTAACTGTATGCCTGTATCATTTATAGGTATACTATAATTTATAGGGCTGATGTGGGACAAACATTTATCAACACTGGTTACAGGCGCCATAGCGCTGAACGTAATTATAAAGTAATGTCCATATTTTTTTGGGGGGAGATATATCTTAGGGCTTGAGCCCCTGGTCTTTTAAGACCTTAGCATTGATCCTGGTGTACAGTCCTAGAGACAGACCCTGCAGCTGCTATGTGGCACTTAGAGCCCAGCCCTGGTTTTTCTCATTCCCTTTGTTGTGCGTAACCTGCATATTTTGGGTCTTTTTCCTCTCCTCCTCCTCATGAACATATTCCCTCTCCCTGTTTCCTGAGTAGGTGGAATCCTCCCGGTGGGCTCAGAGTTTTGCTTTGTGCTCTTAGCCAATCTGATGTTTTTCGCTGGAGCTCCCCCTTCCTTCTCATGCAGTCCTATTCAAGGCTAAGGCCGGATTCACACTGGCGTTGCGCATCTCGGACGTGAAAAACGTCCAAGGTGCATCCATGCTCTGCGCTGCGGGATGCAATATCACGCATCACCCATAGATTAGAGTTTATGGAGGGATGCGTGATGCATTAAAAATAGGACATGTCCTATTTTCACATGAACCCTTCACACGGTCCATTGAAACGGCCGTGTGAACAGCCACATTGAATTATATAAGTCCGTGTGATGGCCGTTATTTAAACGGCCGTTACATGGATGCATAACACATTCGTGTGAATTAGGCCTTAGGCAAAGAGACTGTAACATGAGCCTCCCTCCTTTGCAGCCGCATCTTAGGCCGGGTTCACATGTAGCGTAAATAATGCGGATTTTCCGCCACAGATTTTGTTGCAGAAAATCTGCAGCATAACACAGTAGCAGCAGAGAGGATGAGATATTAACAAATATCATCCACACACTGCGCAAATGATAAGCGAAAAAAACACTCAGAAATTGACCTTGTGTTTTGTAATCGCTGCTTTATTGTTGCAGGTTTTCCCCATTGAATTCAATTGCAGCAAAAAAGCAAAAGTTGTAACTAAGAAAAAAAATGAAATCTTGTACTTACCCTGAATTCTGTGCTTCTTCATTCAGGCCGGCTTCCTGCGATGATGTTTCATCCCTTGTGACCGCTGCAGCCTGTGATTTGCTGCAGCGGTCACATGGGATGTTAAAACGTCATCCCAGGAGGCTAGGCTGCAGAACATCAGAGGGATGCATCGCCATAGGTACGGGTAAGTATGAAACATTTTTTCACGTGCAGTTTTCCGTAGTGGACATTCTGGCCGAAGAACTGCACCATAATTTGGTGCTGTGTTTCGGCCAGTATTTCCTGCGGCGACCATGGCGGATACGCTGTGTACCTTTATGCAGCATATCCGCCCTGTGTGACTATGCCCTTAGGCCACATGCACACGACCATATTTTTCATCAGTAATTATGGACAGTAATTATGGACCCATTCATTTCTATTGGCCACAGACACCTTTTAGTATTTTTACTGATTGGTGTCCGTGCTAAAAAAATCATAGAACCTGTCCTATTCTTGTCAGTAATTACGGCAAGGACTCTCCCATAGAAGTCTATGGGAGCTTCCGTAAATACAAACGGCTACGCATGTGCATCCGTATACCAACCGTATTTACGGAAGCATCGCTATGCAACATGATCATGACATCATTTGCATCCTCCCTCTATTTTTACGGATCCGTATATACAGATGGAATACGGATGCAATACGGACCGTATTTACGGAGAGTATTTAGGAATAGATGAAAATACGGTCGTGTGCAATGGGCCATACTGCGTAAATAGTACAGTAGGCTGAACCTTACGTTTTCAATAAAAAATGTGACAAAAGTAGTTTCTTATAATAAATAGACAGTTCTCTAGCCCACAATAATATGGCTTCATTTAATCTTTGCAAGCAGTATAAAGGTATCTTTTCTCTTTTTCAGGTATGTGAAATTGAAAGATGCAAAGATGTGACACTGTTGGTGGCATCAGGATTGCAGTCACAACCTTGACAAAACTACCTTAAAGTAGGACTCCTGCTATTTTAAAATGCTAGTTTTGTCACAATGCCAGGCTAAACTTTGATCCAAAACACACTCTAAATACCCGACAAGTGGCTGAAGATATGTTCTCTCAATCAATGTACTTTTTTCATGTTGACTTTGGTAACCTCGCCATTACAGCTTTTGTTCAGCTCCTTTTAATGGATTTTATGTTTAATCATGTATTGTTCTCCTTATGTTTTTTACTGGTTTTAGCTTATGAACTTACCATTGATTTCTTTTATATGGTAAGCTATCAATCATAAAAAATAAAAAAAAGTTGTAACAGGTTATACTAGTACACTGCTTTTAAATCTACTAATTGAATAATTGCTAAAATTGAATTTCCACAGCATGGTTTTAAAAATTTTTGGGGTAATATGATGGTCAGTTAGTAGTTTCAATTTAACATCTCAAGAACTTGTAGGCACAGAAAGTTGGGTCCCTTAGACTCCAACCGTAGGCAACACCGTAAGTCCTGAATTAGAGCTTAATTGACTTGTAATTATGTATACACCATGTGTTGGGGATTCCGATCTGGCAATTTCCCCCATGGCACTCCATCTGTCTGGCAAAGAGCCTGATAGGCATTGCACCCAACCCGCGGGGGTGCTCCATTTATTGGGCAGGGCGATTGTTGGCTCGACCGGAGTCATGGTGTCCTGTTGCCAAGGTGAAGCCACCGCTTCTTGCCATGTAGTATGTGTGGCCCAGCAGCAGGTTAGAGGCCGGCTGTAAGGATGGAGACCTTAAAAGGGAACTGCTCCTGGAAATCCTTGTTTAATTCTCAGCGCTAGTGGGGAGTTTTTCTGTTATTTTCCTGTGATTCCCTGTGTTTGATCCAGCTTTGTTTTGACTCCACATATTCCTATAATTTCTGTGCTGACCTCTGCCCTGACCTTGTCTCCTGATAATTGTTTGTGCACATGCCTGTTACTGACTCAGATTCGTCTGACCACAATGTAATTTAACCCGACAACTGTAGACCGACAATTTATTTCTGCCATCAAAATTCCATATTTCCTTGCAGGAGTTAAGGTGGAGAACGGGGCAGTGGCGTAACTACCGCTATAGCAGACGTAGCGGCTGCTACGGGGCCCGCGGCATGAGGGGCCCTTGTTGCCCGCCGGCACGGGCCCCCACCATGGCCGGAGGCTCCGCTAGCAGCCGCTATGGCTGCTACAGCGGGACGCCACTGAACACTACGGCAGAACAGGGAGGTATCTCCCCGCTCTGCCATTAAACAAAAGACATGTATCCCCTATCCACAGGATAGGGGATATATGTGTGATCGCTGGCATTGATAGGGAGAACGGGGGACTCAAAGTCCCCTGAAGTTCTCCATTACAAACCTCGGACTTCCGGGGTCTGTGTCGGCAGCTCCGTAGAAATTAATGGAGCGCCGGTCGCGCTTGTGCGCATGCGTGACCAGCGCTCCTTTCATTTTTATTGTGCTGCGCAGACGCCGGAAGTCAGAAGTTAGTCATGGAGAACTTGGGGGACTTTCGGTCCCCCGTTCTCCCTATCGCTGCCAGCGATCACACATGTATCCCCTATCCTGTGGATAGGGGATGCATGTCTTTTGTCTTTTCACACTGTAGGTCAAATTTTTTTGGGCGGTTGGTGACGCTGTATGGCGTTCCCTACAGGGGGGGGGGGGCTGTATGGCGTTCCCTACAGGGGGGGCTGTATAGCGTTCCCTACAGGGGGGGCTGTATGGCGTTCCCTACAGGGGGGCTGTTTAGCATTCCCTACAGGGGGGGTGTATGGCATTCCCTACAGGGGGGGCTGTATGGCATTCCCTACAGGGGGGCTGTAAGGCATTCCCTACAGGGGGGGCTGTATGGCGTTCCCTACAGGGGGGGCTGTATGGCGTTCCCTACAGGGGGGGCTGTATGGCGTTCCCTACAGACACCCCCTGTAGATAATGCCATACAGCCCCCCCTGTAGATAGCGCCATACAGCCCCCTCTGTAGATAACGCCATACAGCTCCCCTGTAGATAGCGCCATACAGCCCCCTCTGTAGATAACGGCATACAGCCCCCTCTGTAGAGAACGCCATACAGCCCCCCTGTGGATAGTGCCATACAGCCCCCCTGTATATAACGCCATACATCCCCCTGTAGATAGCGCCATACAGCCCCCTCTGTAGATAACGCCATACAGCTCCCCTGTAGATAGCGCCATACAGCCCCCTTTGTAGATAGCACCATACAGCCCCCTGTAGATAACGCCATACAGCCCCCTTTGTAGATATCTACAGAGGGGTCTGTATGGCGTTATCTACAGGGGGGACAGTATGGCGCTATCTACAGAGGGCTGTATGGCGTTATCTACAGGGGGTACTGTATGGCGCTATCTACAGAGAGGGCTGTATGGCGTTATCTACAGGGGGGACTGTATGGCGCGATCTACAGAGGGGGCTGTATGGCGCTATCTACAGAGGGAGCTGTATGGCGTTATCTACAGGGGGGGCTGTAAAAAAAGGCACTCTCTACAAGGGGGGGGGTTATGTGACACCCAGGGTAGGGGGGGCCCCAGTCAAAAGTTTGCTATGGGGCCCAGTCTTTCCTAGTTACGCCCCTGGAACGGGGGATTACTTAGACACCCTGCACACAATGTTAGCCAGCACCAATTCAATAGCAGTTTCTGTCCTTTCATTTTCCTTGCCTGCTGTCAAACTTCTCTTGGTCTGGAGCACAGCTCCATTTCTGACAAGTTTCTTAGTGTCGCTCAAGTCTGTTTCTTCTAAGTTGTGCTACTGTGGATCACTGCTCCAGAACATTATGCAAGTTACGACTACTTTAATTAGGGTCCATCCAGGTTTAATCTTGGGCTTATAGTCGAGTACAGAGGGCTGCACTCTGTTCATTGTATTCATTTTCCCATCAGCATTGTTCTTTCCCCTAGCGCTACCTATAGGCACAGGTTTACTGCGCCTTCAGACCCGAAGCATAAAGTGTGAAGACACAGTATAAAGACATGACACAGATCACTTCTGTATTTCTCCTGTTTTTCCTAATTTAAAAAAATCAGGGGCACAAACTCTAATGCTTGATAAAGACTCCTGCGGGGTCGAAACGTAGCACTATTGATATTGGGATGTGTTAATAAACACTTTTTTACTTTTGCCATATGGATGCTGTCCTCAAGTTTTTTGCTACAATTGATTGTCCAGGAGGGATCACTGAACTTGGAAATTTGCACCCAGCTGAAATTGAGTAGCTATATTCCGATCAAGTGAGTGCTGTGGATAACCAGTCTAACATTGGGCACAAACTCTAAGACATATGTGTAACGTCTGTGGTCGCTGACCACTAACTCCTTCAATCCAGTCGACGCCCTTACCTCCAGAGATGTCTGCACATACGGCCGTCCTGTTCCACAGTGACAACCAAGGTGCGCTCGCGAGCTCAGTCCAGACTTAAGAAGTCAAGGCGCATGCAGGTGGGAGATTGAGCTGACTGCTCCCAGAGCACCCTGGACTATAAGAAGGGCTGTGCCCCTCCCTGCAATGCCTGAGCGTTGTTTGTAGGATCCAAAGTTTGTCTATGCAAATGGTCTCCTATTGTTTTCCAGTTCCCAGTGTTCCTGTAGCTGTATCCTGTATCCCGTGCTATATTGGTCAAGTGCCGTGCTGAGCTGTAGTTGTGCTGTGCTGTATTCCATGCCTGTCCTGCTACTCCACGCCTGACATCTACCTGCTGTCTAGTCCCAGCCGAGCCTGCCTTGCTACTGCCCGAGCTGCTGTCACAGGTACACTATACAAACTATAGACTGTGACCTGCGCCCTGTTGGCCAGCTACCATATCGTCAAGGCGGTACGGCCCAGTGTGTCCATGAACCCAACGTGACAGTGTCTCTCCCACACACACACACCCAAAAAATATTTATATAAATATTTATAATAATATATACCAAGAACAAATTATACCTCTATATTGTTATATTACACAAGAAAATGGTGAAAGCACTCTGTGAACACCAAATGCCATCTAAAACACTATAAATAAATAAATATGCATTGTTGTTGAATCTACTTACAATAGAGAGATTCTTAGCGCACATTTTGATCAAATTGTGTGAGCCCACCTGCCACGACAAGGCAACCTCACTTATAAGATGAGTCCCTATGCTGCACATACACCCAGAACTGGGACTAAGTCTCCATGTACTTGGGGATGGTAGGAACCAGCATTAGACTAATTCAAATCATCCATTGCAGAATGGGAGGAGTGCAAGATCAAAATAAGGAGGTAGTCACTAACCCCACATATATTCAATACGCAAGAAACAAGAGAGTTTGATCAGCACATTCCAACAAAATGAAAAAAAACAAAACGTGTATACAGGTGCAAGACCGCCTGAGAATGCTAAATAATACATTACACAAGAAAATGGTGACTTTGTTATTGATCAAAACGCACTATACAGAGACCATTATTACCAATGATACCACTTTACAAGGCTTAAATAATAACGCCAAACCATGAGCACATATTACCACCACATAATGACTGAATAAACATTACTATACTCTTACTGAATAATACCTCCACATCATGACCACATATTACCACCACATATGACTGAATAATACTACCATACTGTTACTAAATAATATCTCCACACCGTGACCACATATTACCACCACATAGTCACTGAATAAGACCACCATACTGTTACTCAATAATACCGCCACACCATGACCACATATTAGTACCACATAGTGACTGAATAATACAACCATACTCTTACTGAATAAAACAAACCATACAAGGACAAATATTACCAGTGAATGGGTGTATGTGCAGCATAGGGACTCATCTTAAACAGGTTGTTACATTCAAGAGAAAACTTAAAGTTTTCGTAACCTAGCAAGCCCATTGTTGGTGGACCGCCTTGTAAGATTCTGTACCTCCATCTTGGACATTTTCTGCAATTTTCTGACAATTAAAGAAACCATGAGTTATCTGTTCAATTGCACCCCAGTCTCCTGCCTATTATTCTGCACTCTAACACTAAGGGCACCCCCACCTTCCAGCAGCCAGGAGACTTTTTACAGGGCATGCCCCAGGGGACAATAAGTATCATCATCCCTAAGTGCCACCCCTCATCACTGTGCCAGCCCTGGGAGTGTGGAAGGTCTAGTAGAGGTGGGCTCTGCCACCGTGAACACGGTGACATAACCGTGATAGAGGACTACTACTCCGATCGTCCTGCCTGCCAGCTGCCCTACTGGGTCAAACCACACTCTCCATAGTTTGCTGCATCCCCACACAGTAATAATGCCCCTTTAGTATTCCCACATAGTAAAAATGCCCACCTAAGAAGTAATAGTGTATAAGTAAAAATGCCCACCTAAGAAGTAATAGTGTATAATTAATGGTAAAAAAAAAAAAAGATTTTCGTGTTTTTTTACTCTAAACTTTTCCAAAAATTTTTTACAACCTTTATTTATTTATTTTTATATCCACTATGGGACTTAATGGGATTTTCCATTTTGGAAATTTATGTCATATCCACTTGACCTCTGGGACCTGCACCTATCTCTAAAACAGGGTCCCCTGACACCCGTCTCTGAAAAACTCGGGAGTTATGAACACAGAATAGCTCGCCATGCTACTCTGTTTCTGTAACTCCCATTCACTTTTATGGGTGTTACGTAAACAGCGTAGCCTTAGCGAGTTCAGCTGTTTCCGCACACCCAATCACCCCGTCCGACAGTGCCCAGAGAGCAGCGGGAGCTGGACAAGGTCGGAGGGAGTCAAGGGGCCCTGTTCTTGAGATAGGTGCATGTCCCTGTGGATATGTCATAAATGTCCAACATGAGAAAGCCTCTTTAATTGTGCGATCCTCTGATCGCTTCAATAATACAATGCAATACTCCAGTATCTTACTGACAGGCAACCTATTAGGCCCAAATCATTCCAGCAGTTTTTTCTAGTCTGATTACTATTTGAAACTCTAATGTAATTTTTGAGTTTTTTTTGTTTTTTTCAGTGGTCACATTGCCGAAACAATAGAGTAATTAAAATCATGGGAATAATGTATATGAAGTTGAGCTGCTATATAGCTGGCACCCAATATCTTGTGGGCTGAGGAGCTGAGTCCGCACAATACACATTGGGTGCCTGCCACTTTTATGATGAACGAGCAAACACTCTATCATCTTCTGGTTGTATCATTTTAAAAAAGTGAAATATTATCGTTGTCGGCAGCACATCTCCCTGTGTAAACTCGTGCTGACGACATGATAAAAATGTAAGGGGACGAGCGATCGGAGTAACGACCGATCATCCCTATCCATAGCTCCGTGTGACAGGCGCAAACGAGTGCCGAACAACGATGTCTCGTTGATCGACGCTCGCTACACCAGCCGCTTATCGGCCAGTGTAAAAGGGCCTATAGTCTATTTCCACAGACTTAAAATCTGTCCTGCCATGTGATAATAACACAAGTGCACAGCAGAGATCTTGACAACTGTATAAGGCCCCATGCACACGACCGTGCTGTATTTACGGTCAGTAAATACTGTACAAACGGGCCACGGAGTGTCAACCAGTTTTGTGGACGATTCTCACAGTAATAAGTATAGGAGCATTGTACGTAAATGCGAAAATGTCCTATTTTTTGCAACACACTTCCATGGCCCGGACACACACCTGTTAATACACGGGAAGGTGTCTGTGGCCGATAGAAATTAATGTGTCAGTATTTTACGGATCCGTAATTGCAGATAAAAACTATGGTCGTGTGCATGAGGCCTAATAGTGGATACATAAAGTATATTAGTAAGTTGCATAACTTTTCATTATGTTTGCTAAAAGTGAAATACTCCTTTAACGCCTCAAGGTGCCATTTTTTGGCTTATTTCTTAGCTATTTTTTTGTAGGACATTTTGTATTTTCTCTTTCTACCATTTTGGTATACAATAGCATTTCATTTTTATCGATTACATTTTTAGGGTACAAGAAAAAACCAACACATTTTAATGTATTTTCTTCTACTTTTACTCCGTTTATCGCTGACCTAAATTAAGTGTATATATTTAAAGTATAAGTTACTATCCAAATACGTTGGTGTTATTTATTTATTTATTTTTAAATATTATGTTTTTTTTCTAAATTTTATTTTTTACTAAACTTTATTTTTTGTTTTATTTTTGACTTTTTTTGTTTGTTCCATAAAGGGTCTTTAACTTTTCACTTTACATTTTTACTAACAATATACTGGTATGCTTCTGCATATTGTGGCAGCACATACAGATGTTAAGTATGCTCTAATGGACCTTTGTCAGTACCTGGTCTGACTGTCTCCATGGTGACAGACCCTAGTTTTGGGTTATTGATACCATTTTGGGGGCATTTTGACCACTTTTAATTCAATTTTCTTTGGGAGGGAAGGTACTATAATGTTATATTGTAATAATTTGGATTTTTATGAATGTGTCAATACCAATTATGTTTATTTTTTAACATCATTTTAGGTGAAAAATGGGAAAAGGTGTATTATACTTTTAGCGACCTCGTAAACGTTACATATCTGAAGGCCTTTTTTAGGCCCCAGACTACCATGACAACAATTGGCACCCAGTGATCGTGCCACAGGGGGGCGATAGGGTGACAGAGGACCCCCTATGTCTTACGGATATTGATCTTATTGGTTAAACGGCCAGGATCGGCAGTTAGTGCGATGTGTCAGCTGTAATATACAGCTTAAAACTGCTGCATAGGGAGCGGGCTCAGCCCGTTAGCCCACTTCATACACCCCTCCTCCGAGTCGGGAAGGGGTTAAGAAACCATTAAACTTTTTTGGTTTCCAACATCTGGTCTAAATTCTAATCATTTTCACATTTCTCCAGTCCTCTCCCACAGGCAATGAATACTTTTAGTAAGTTCTTGTATTTGTATTTACTGAATAATATTGATTTCAATCACAACCATTACCATAAATATCTAAAAAAAAATTATAAAGATATTCTCAACCTGCAGTTGTGGTACTTCAGGGTTTTTATGATTTTAGTGCCTTTTTTATGTACCATATGTTCTAGAAAGGATAGGCAATAGAGATATGATTTTAGAGCCACTTTGCATTAATTAGGGGCAGTCAGTTTTCATGCTCCTCTGTAAATCTGACATATAATATCTGATATTAATTTTAGAAAGACATTAGACAGTATAGGGCAACATGTATTACATGTCATCCAAGTTAGGTAAACCTGTAATTTATAGATTCGTGCTCTTCACTGACAGCATGCTTATACATAATATTCTAATGCCTGGTACGATGAGCTGCCTACCATAATTTATACAGACAAAAATAGAAAAATCCACAGTAAAGCCGTAAAGATTGTGCAGAAATTACAAATCTCTTAGCATTATGGCAAGGACAGAAGTTTTCTTCTGGGACTTACCTGGTCCCTGTTGTCAAACACTAGTAACTGCTGAACAGGCACCAGACCGCTCTTTCCTCAGCTCATCTAGCTGCCTCACCACTTCGTTCCCAGCTCTCCCCATAAAGGCTATTCCTTTTCCAGCTTTTCATTGAATCCGGCCACTCATTCTCCGGCACTCCTATGTGCCAGACCACTCCTTTCCTGGTCTCCTATATTGTCCGACCACTTTTTCCTCGGCTATACTCTATGTTACACATCTTCTTTTCTAGCTCTTTCATGTCCAGATCACTCCTTCTGTAGCTTTCTTATGTACCAGCTTATATACCAGCTATCCTGTATGCTACAACACTCCTTCCTCCACTATCTTATGTGCCAGACCACTTCTTCCACAGCTTTCTTATGTGCCAGACCACTCCTTCCTCAGCTCTCCTATGTGTCAGACCCCTCCTTCCTCAGCTCTCCTACTGTATGTGCCGAAGCATTCCTTCCTCAGCTCTCCTATGTGAAAAACCGCTCCTTCCTCAGCTCTCCCATGTGCCAAACCGTTCCTTCCTCAGCTTTCCTATGTGCCAAACCGCTCCTTCCTCAGCTCTCCCATGTGCCAGACCACTCCTTCCTCAGCTCTCCTATGTGGCAGACGACTCCTTCCTGAGCTCTAATATGTGCCAGGTCACTCCTTTCTCATCTCTCCTATGTGCCAGGCGTCCCTTTCCTCAGCTCTACTTTTGTGCCAGACCATTCCTTTCTCAGCTCTCCTATGTGCCAGACCATTCCTTTCTCAGCTCTCCTATTTGCCAGACCATTCCTTCCTCAGCTTTTCTATGTGCCAGATCACTCCTTTCTCCTATCTCCTATGTGCCAGGTGCCCCTTTCCTCAGCTCTATTTTGTGCTAGACCACTCTTTTCTCAGCTTTCCTATATGCAAGACCACTCGTTTCTCAGCTCTCTTACGTACCAAATTACTTATTTTTAAACTCCCTCTTATGCCAGAGAACTATTTTTTCAGCTCTCCCTTTGGCCAGGCCATTCGTTCTCAAGCTCAATTTCCTTTGTGCAAAACTTTCAGAAGCTTTACTTTGTGCCAAACGACAATTCCGGAGACTTGTCTATAGGCCATACCACTCCTTTTCCACCTTTTCCCATTTGTCAAACCACTCCTTCCTTAGCTCTTCGATGCACCAGACCAATCCTCCCCAAGCTCTCCATTTTGCCAGAACCCTCTGTCCTATCTTCCAGGATTCTTCTGTGTATTTAGTGACTAAAGACAGCTCATTATGTCCTTCAAACGAACTATGATCGAAGGATCCTGTCCCCAATTACAGAAACCGAAGCAGCTCTGGAGCACAAACTGCTGCTCTAACAAATAAAATAACTTGCACAATATGTGAACAGGATCATTCCAGAGTAGTGATGATGGCAGGGACCTCTCAGTGGAAAGAAGAGCAATTCACTTCTTTGTGATTCACGTTTCTGTTCTGTACAATCGGTATGTTCTAATGTCAGAACACGCTAGTTATACAATTATTATTTACGCGTCAGTTTAAATTTCCTTGTAACATATTTTGTAACTGGAACATTACCTAGAATCAAATTGTTTTGTAAAGTGTTACCCTAAAACATCCTGAAATGTGCATTACAAAATATTTTTCGTTAGTCACCTTAAAGGTGTTTTCCCATGAAGGACATTTATGATATATCCACAGGATTTATGACATATCCACCTATCTCTAGAATGGGGCCCCCTAAACCCCATTCTTGCTGTTTGTGCTCACGCTGCATCCCGGCCACTTACTGATTACATGGGAATACCCCTTTAAGTGCAATTTTCTGGGCCAATTTTCTGCTTTATAAAGAAATACAAGGAGGACTCAGGGAAATTCTTGAGTCTCCCTTTGACATATGTTTGCTGTGTGCGCTTCATAGTTCAGATGAGCAGAATGATGCAAGGTGAAATTGAGGGGAAAGGAAATGGAACTGAATACATAAGCAGTTTATATCCTGAAATTACCCCGTAAAACAACGCCAATTGGAACAAAATATTCCTTAATGCTCTTGGCCTCATTTACAGAAGGTGCTTAGAATGAAGCTGAATCGCTCATTTTTACTATTTTGTATCTAAAATTACATGAAATTCTTAACCCTTGGGGCTGAGCTGCCATTTATGCTTTATTTGTCTGATTAAATGTTTGCATTTGCATATTGTTGTATGCCTTATTATGCATTTAATCTAATGTGTTCTTTGATCTAGTCATATAGATAATGGATGTGACAGTTTTTCTTGCTTTCCTACTATTGACATTGTGAATGGTTGTTTTTTTCTGTTTTCTAATCTAGGCAACGGAGCATTGAAATGGGTATCACCCTAAATGTTATAGATTCATGGATTTATACTTGCATGTGTAATAAACTGACCTGTCCGGGCTACAGCAACATGTTCTCCTATTCCTCCACATCAACTAAAACAGGTCTACACAAGGCATACACAAGAGAATCGACATTATTTTTTAATAATAGTCTATACTGCACTATATACTGTAGGCAAAAAAAAAAAAAAAACCTTGAGTGCTTCTTTAAAGCCACTGTCTTGTCCCATGACTGGACAGTCATTCTGGGCTCTCAACTAATAGGAAACCAATAAACATATCAGTATGTTTTTGTAGTGTAGTAGAAAGTCCTAGTACCTGACGGAAACCCTCACAAGCACTTGTAAAACATACAATCTCCATGCAGATATTGACCTTAGTTGGATTCGAAAGATGGCTATATAAATTAGATAACTGTTGGCCGAATACTCTATCCCTTGACAAGTTTCTGTCCTGACTCCACCATAAACATGTAGGCTTGGTTTGGCTGTGCATGCATGTTTATTCCAATGGGGAGAGATGAATATGTCGTTGACTATGGTGGAGTTAGAAAAGAAAGCTGTCAGTCGAAAAGAACATTTGGCCAACAGTTATCTCATATGTATGGTCAGCTTTAGATTCCAACCGTGGTGAATATCTGCTTCTTTTCCCAGGGAACAAGTCCAATCCTCCTTTCTGTTAATATCTTCCATTGGGGATAGTCTGGAGGTCTTCATATACAGTAAATTTGATAGTTAGCTCATTTAACCAAAATCGGCAGGTTTGGCCAACTTTTATTGAATGAGTTTGGCCTGCCTAACTCAGGCCGCCAGTGCAAGAATTAAACTAGACCACTACCAGAGACTCCACATATCATCCAATACTTTACCTACAGCATTAGAAAAAATATATAAATCCATATTATAAAAAAATTAAACTTTTACCAAAACAGGTTTTTAGCTTTTTCTTAAAAGTACAAGATATACTAAGTTTAATATTATGTAGGAGCGATAACTTGGCTGTCAAATGTCTCGATTTTGATATATTCTCTACTAGGTGAGTATAAGTGGACTCCTCATTATCTAATGTTCCTCTACTGTTCCTCTGGATCTCAGACAATTATTCTGTTAATAGTAGAGAACATATTGTTGTACCAGGCTTCCCACGGGTCAATTATCTTATTTGACATTATGCAAGTATTGCAGGAACCAAATAAAAGTCACAGTCAGTTTAAAAAAAAATCTTCAAATAGTAGAATGAGCATCGCAGGTATAAAGGAATACTTGTGTTTATTAGGGTATGTTCACATGCTGAGCTTTCAGGCGTATTTCGGGGGGAATAAAAAGACGCCCCATAAAAAGAAGGAGCTTGTCACTTCTTGAGACGTTTTTCGAGCTGTTTTTTATTGTGTCAATGGAAAAACAGCTCCAAATATGGCTCCAAAAAACAAGTTTTCGGCTAGAAAAACGGCTGAAAATCATAAGCTGTTTTCCTTTTGAAAATCGCGCCGTCATTTTCAGCCGGTTTTTATTTTGCGTGTGAACATACCCTCAGGCTTATTCAGGGCAAGGGTTTAATAAGCAGAGTTGTTAGAAGACTGTGTCTATTCTGGAGAGCACAATACATATCTTCACATTTTTTCTTTTATATGGCTCATATAACTTTGTTAAAGAGGGAGAGGTTACGGCTCAGGTCGGGAGGGCTGTCTATAATGAGAACGCATAACAGATTCTTTTAGATCTTCAAACATTTTTATTCACTCCTGGTATTAATTCATTTGAACTGTATTTTATGATTGACTGACTGATATGCCAGTTACTCCTGGCACTGCTGCCAAAATGTTGAACTGGCATCGTTACTGAAATGATCATTGTCCCTTGTAGAATATTCTATTTTGAATTAATAAATTATTGACTAAATTATTTGTAATATAAGGGTATGTGCACACGATAACCGCATTTACGCCTGAAATTACGGAGCTGTTTTCAGAAGAAAACAGCTCCTGAATTTCAGACGTAAATGCATGTACTGGCGTTTTTCGCCTCATTTTTTACGGACGTAATTTGGAGCTGTTTTCATTGAAGTCAATGAAAAACGGCTCCAATTACGTCCCAAGAAGTGTCCTGCACTTCTTTGACGAGGCTGTAATTTTACGAGCCGTCTTTTGACAGCGACTCGTAAAATGACAGGTCGTCGGCACAGTACATCGTAAAACCCGTTGAAAGTAATGAGCAGATGTTTGCCGACGTATTGGAGGCATTTTTTCAGACGTAATTCGAGGCGTAAAACGCCTCCAATACGTCTGAAAATGGGTCGTGTGAACCCAGCCTTATACATCCATTAACAACTTAGAGGAGTTGTCCATGATGAAAAAACATTGCTACTTTTTTTCCAAAAACTGCAACACACATTTCCACGGTTGTGTGTGGTATTGCAGCTCAGCTCAATTCATTTCAATGGAGCTCTGCTGCAATACAAGACTCGACCCGTGAACAGGTGTAGAAGTGTTTTGGAAGAAAGCAGACATATTTTTTTCTAGTCCTAGACAGCCCCTTTAAAGGCCAAGCCAATTTTGGCCTTCAGGGCAGAAAAAGTGATTTTGTTTTTACCTTCCGTCAGCTCTAAGTTTTTATTTTTAAGACTATGTAGCTGTTTCAGACCTTCCTTTTTTAGGCACAATATTTTGCAGATTTTTTTGAGTATTGTGTTGGGGTACATGAAAAATGAATGTGGAATTTATATAAAAAAAAGCATTGTGTTCTGTTTGTTTTATTGTTTTATGTTTACCTTAACATACATAATAGCTTTATTGTAGGGGTTATAAAGGGATACCTAATATACCGTAAGAGTTCTCCGTAATTGCGGACTGTAATACGGTCCGCAATTACGGACCATCCACTTCTATTAGCCGCAGACACATTTCTGTATCGCTACATGTCCTGTCTTTTGCGTTTTACGGACCGTGCTCCCATACTTTGTATCAGAAGACGGGCCAAGAACGCGGGCTGTGGCCTGTGGCTGTCAACGGATGGCCATGCTCGCAATCGCGGGCCATAATTACAGGCACGGCTGTGTGAATGAGGCCTTACTGCTTAGAATAATTTTCAATATATATAATTTATCTAAACAAAATTGTGTTTATTCTTCTTTTTTCTTTTATTTCGTCATTTATTAGTATTGAATCTTGAATTATTTTTTTACTTATTTTTTTACTATAATATACGGTCATATGTCTATATGACAGTATATTATTCCCTGCAATTAAAAATAACCTAAGGTTTTCCCTAACAGGCATTATTGCTTGACAGCTATGGGGTTTTTTGTTAGGCACAGGGCTGTCTTTATAAAACGGTCCCTCCCCTTGTCACAACTGTGATCCACATGGATGCCTGCGCTTTAGGTTTTAAAAGGTTGGGATCTTTAGGGTATGTTCATACAGCTTATTTTCAGCCGTTTTTCAGGCCGTAAACGCCCCAAAAATGGCATAGAAAATGGAAGCTGAACACCTCCAAACATCTGCCCATTGCTTTCAATGGGAAAAACGACGTATTGACACAATGGAAATAGGCTCCAAAAACGGCTCATGAAGTGGCATGCACTTCTTTTTGCGATGCGTTTTTTTATGCGCTGTTTTTTCAAACAGCCGCGTAAAAAACCGCCCCATCGGGACGAAATGACGTTTTTCCCATTGAAATCAATGGGCAGATGTTTGGAGCCGTTCAGCTTCCATTTTCTTTGCCATTTTTCAGGCCGTTTACAGGCCGAAAATAGGAATGAAATTAAGCAGTGTGAACATACCCTAAGACTCCATTAGTTTGAGAAGCACTTCTGTTTTTGGTCTGGTTATTATACAGATCATATTTTTCTCTTCCCCGCAAAGACCTGCAAAGAACCAGCTGTCTGTGACTCTGTGCAAATGGCCCAGTTATAGTAACTTGTTTAAGCCTTCTTCAATTATGCTTGATATTGGGCTGCTGCTTGCCAGGAGAGAGCAAAATGTTCATCACATGTTACACTTCTTGGGGAGAAAGAGCGTTATAGATAGCCAAAGAGCCTAAGAGGACCCAAAGGCCCTTCTGTCACATAAAAAGACACCATTTTTAAATGGCACATGGTAGGTGGGAGTCTAAGGTCGCCACCTAGCCGGTAAAACACTGGCACAACCGATATTTACAATGGAAGGCCGGTAAAAATATATTTTTACCGGCAATGGCAAGTGTCAGTATTTTTGCATAATACTTTTTGGATTGGATTCTCCCCCATTGCCAGCAGGGGTGAAAGCAGCAGGCTAGGCAGTAGAAAGCCAGAGACACATTCAACAGCAGGACATGCGCACATTGCCGGCCTGTGCAGCTCCGAAAGTCGAGTGGAGATCAGAAGATACTGACCAAGTAATTTCTCAGCGTCCAAAGATACCAGACCTAAATAGCAAATCCCAAGCCACCAAAATCCCACCCACTTTTTACCCAAGTTGGTGTGTATTTACATATGCCAGTTTTTGTTTTTTTTACTTGATTTTTATTTATTTTTTTATTTTTTTGAAAAAGATACAAAACCGACATGTGTAAAAACACCCTGAAACTGGCTGGTATTTTTGGGTAGAAACGGTGGTAACCCTATGTGGGACCTGTTACAGATTTTGAGTTGGGGCCCAGGAGCTACAAGTTCTGCTGGTGAGAACAGAGATTCACAGGAATTTCATTTTTTCTTTGGCTATGGAGCAAGTAACATGTAGAAAGGAAAATATTTGGTGATATTCCTATGTCCATTTTACTGACAAACTACTTTAAAAAATGTAAAAAAAAAATTAAATTGATTTGACTTATAAAATTACTTTTAGCCCCTTCCCTCTTTAGCCACTTTTGACCTTCCTGACAGAGCCTCATTTTTCAAATCTGACATGTTTCACTTTATGTGGTAATAACTCCGGAATGCTTTTACCTATACAATCGATTCTGAGATTATTTTCTCGTGACACTTTGGACTTTAAGTTACTGGCAAAATTTGCTCGATATATTCAGTATTTAATTGTGAAAAACACCAAAATGTAGCGAAAAATTGCAAAAATTTGCATTTTTCTCAATTGAAATGTATCTGCTTGTAAGACAGGCAGTTATAACACACAAAATCATTCCTAATTAACATCCCCCTTATGTCTACATTAGATTGGCATCGTTTTTTGAACATCCTTTTATTTTTCTAGGACGTTACAAGGCTTTGAACTTTAGCAGCAATTTCTCACATTTTCAAGAAAATTTCAAAAGGCTATTTTTACAGGGGCCAGTTCACTTGTGAAGTAGCTTTGAGGGCCTTATATATTAGAAACGCCCAAAAAGTCACCCCATTTTAAAAACTTCACCCCTCAAAGTATTCTAAACAGCATTTAGAAAATTTCTTAACCCTTTAGACATTTCACAGGATTTAAAGCAAAGTAGAGGTGAAATTTACATATTTCATATATTTTTTGCAAAAATAAATATTTAATAATTTTTTTTTATATCACATAAGGTTTTAACAGAGAAATGCAACTCAATATTTATTGGCCAGGTTCTGAAGTTTTTGGAAATATCCGACATGTGTCCGTAGCGTGCTACTGGAATGAAGCACCGGCCTCAGAAGCAAAGGAACACCTAGAGGATTTTGGGGCCTTATTTTTATTAGAATATATTTTAGGCACCATGTCAGGTTTGAAGGGCTCTTGCGGTGCCTAAACAGGGAAAATCCCCCAAAAGTGACCCCATTTGGGAAACTACACACCTCAAGGAAATTATCTAGGGGTATAGTGAGCATTTTGACCGCACAGGTTTTTTACAGAAATTATTGTAAGTAGGCTGTGAAAATTAAAATCTACATTTTTTTCAAAGAAAATGTAGGTTTAGTGATTTTTCTTCTCATTTCCACAAGGACTAAAGGAGAAAAAGCACCGCAAAATCTGTAAAGCAATTTCTCCCGAGTAAAACAATTCCCCACATGTGGTAATAAACGGCTGTTTGGACACATGGCAGGGCTTAGAATTTAAAGAGCGCTATTTGACTTTTGAAGCTCAAATTTAGCAGGAATGGTTTGCGGAGGCCATGTCACATTTACAAAGCCTCTGAGGTGACAAAACAGTGGAAACCCCCCAAAAGTGACCCCATTTTGAAAACTACACCCATTTAGGAAATTATCTAGGGGTATATGGAGCGTTTTGACCCCACAGGTTTTTTGCAGAAATTATTGGAAGTAGGCCCTGAAAATGACAATCTAATTTTTTTCAAATAAAATGTAGGTTTAGCTCATTTTTTCTCATTTCCGCAAGAACTGAAGGAGAAAAAGCACCACAAAATATGTAAAGCAATTTCTCCCGAGTAAAACAATACCCCACTTGTGGTAATAACCGGTTGTTTGGACATACGGCAGGGCTTAGAAGGGAAAGAGCGCTATTTGGCTTTTGGAGATCACATTTAGCAGGAATGGTTTGCGGAGGCCAGGTCGCATTTGCAGAGCCCCTGAGGGGACAAAACAATGAAAACGCCCAAAAAGTGACCCCATTTAGGAAACTACACCTCTTGAGGAATTCATCTAGGGGTGTAGTAAGCATTTTGACCCCACAGATGTTTCATAGAATTTATTAGAATTGGGCAGTGAAAATAAAAACAATCCTTTTTCTAAAATAAGACGTAGCTTTAACGCAAAAATTTGTAATTTTCTCAACAAATAAAGGAAAAAAAAGAACCCAGCATTTGTAAAGCAATTTCTTCCGAGTACGGCAATATCCCATATGTGGTCATAAACTGCTGTTTGGGCACACGGCAGGGCTCAGAAGGGAAGGAGCGCCATTTGGAGTGCAGATGTTGCTGGATTGGTTTCTGGGCGCTTGCGGACCCAAAACAGTGGAAACCCCCCAGAAGTGACCCAATTTTGGAAACTATACCACTCAATGCATTTACCTAGGGGTGTAATGTGCATTTTAACCCTGCAGATGTTTTGTAGAAATTAATGTGCACTCGATGTTGCAGAGTGAAAATGGGATTTTTTTTCCATAGATATGCCAATATGTGGTGCCCAGCTTGTGCCACCATAACAAGACAACTCTCTAATTATTATGCAGAGTTTCCCGGTTTTAGAAACACCCTACATGGGGCACAAATCTTTTGCCTGGACATTCGACCAGGCTCAGGAGTGAAAGCGTACCATGTAAAATTGAGGCCCAATTTGGCGATTTACAAAGTATTGGTTCACAACTGCAGAAGTTCAGATGTGAAATAAGAAAAAGAAACTCCTGAGAAGTGACCCCATTTGGAAACTACACCCCTAAAGCAGGGGCGTAGCTAGGGGGGGGCAGGCGGGGCATGTGCCCCGGGCGCAGCTTAGAGGTGGGTGCCAGCGCCACCTCCTCCTGCACTATAATTGTACCTGTGTCTATAGGACACAGGTACAATTAGAAGCAATGAATGACTGGGCACGTTCCGTGCCCGGCCATTCAGCGCCTTTCGACGAGTGAAGCAACTGGTACCTTTTGTACCTGTGAAGCTACCGTCGATGAAAGGCGCTGACTGACAGGGAAAGTCATCCTGCCCAGCCAATCAGCGCCTTTCATAGACGCTGTGTTCAACCCCCAGGAGACCTGCGCAGAAGAGAGCAGGTCTCTATGGCTGCCGGACGGCGTGGGAGCGGGATTAAGGTGAGTTTAAATATTTAATTTTTTAAATTGTAATGAAAGTGTGTGGCTGTATCTACAGGGAGGACTTTATCTACGGGGGGGGTCTTTATCTACGGGGGGGGACTTTGTCTACACGGGGGGAGGACTTTGTCTACACGGGGGGGGGGGGCTTTGTCTACACGGGGGGGCCTTTATCTATAAGGGGGCCTTTATCTACAAGGGGGACTTTATCTATGGGGGGACTTTATCTACACGGGGAGGCTTTATCTACGGAGGGGGGACTTTATCTACACGGGGGGGCTTTATCTACGGGGGGACTTTATCTACGGGGGGGCTTTATCTACACGCGGGGGGCTTTATCTATGGGGGGGTGTCTATCTACAGGGGGGGCTATCTATGGAGCACCATATACAGGGGTGGGCTATAGCTACAGAGGGGGCTTTATAGTATATAGCCCCCTGTAGTTATAGCCCACCCCTGTATATAGCCCACCCCTGTAGATATAGCCCACCCCTGTAGATATAGCCCACACCTGGATATAGCTCACCCCTGGATATAGCCCACCCCTGTAGATATAGCCCACCCCTGTAGATATAGCCCCCCCTGTAGATATAGCCCCCCTGTAGATATAGCCCCCCCTGGATATAGCCCACCCCTGGATATAGCCCACCCCTGGATATAGCCCCCCTGTAGATATAGTCCCCCTGTAGGTAGGTATCTCCCCGCTCTGCCATTAAACAAAAGACATGTATCCCCTATCCACAGGATAGGGGATACATGTGTGATCGCTGGCATTGATAGGGAGAACGGGGGACTGAAAGTCCCCTGAAGTTCTCCATCACAAACCTCGGACTTCCGGGGTCTGTGTCGGCAGCTCCGTAGAAATGAATGGAGCGCTGGCCGTGCTTGTGCGCATGCATGACCAGCGCTCCTTTCATTTTTATTGAGCTGCGCAGACGCCGGAAGTCAGAGGTTTGTCATGGAGAAGTTCAGGGGACTTTCAGTCCCCCGTTCTCCCGATCGCTGCCAGCGATCACACATGTATCCCCTATCCTGTGGAGATCCTGTGGAGAGGGGATACATGTATTTTGTAGGACACACTGTAGGTCGCATTTTTTTGGGAGGGGGGACGCTGTATGGCATTCCCTACAGGGGGGGACGTTGTATGGCGTTCCCTACAGGGGGGGTGGCTGTATGGCGTTCCCTACAGGGGGCGTGGCTGTATGGCGTTCCCTACAGGGGGGGCTGTATGGCATTCTCTACAGGGGGGGCTGTATGGCGTTCCCTATAGGGGGGGCTGTATGGCGTTCTCTACAGGGGGGGGGCTGTATGGCGTTCTCTACAGGGGGGTCTGTGTGGCGTTATCTACAGGGGGCTGTATGGCGTTATCTAGAGGGGGCAGTATGGCGTTCTCTACAGGGGGATGTATGGCGCTATCTACAGAGGGGGGGCTGTATGGCGTTATCTACAGGGGGGGCTGTAAAAAAGGCACTATCTACAAGGGGGGGGGGGTTGTGTGACACCCAGGGGAGGGGGGGCCCCTGTCAAAAGTTTGCTATGGGGCCCAGTCTTTCCTAGTTACGCCCCTGCTTACCATTGTTCGGGCCATGCTGGGAGCTGTAGTTTTACGCCGTACAAACCTGTACAGCAGGGGTTGCACTAAATTGAGTTGTATTTTTACTGGTGCTGTATTTATGTACTGAGCTTTGTTCTGGTGCTGTATATATGTAATGAGCTTGGTTCTGGTGTTGTGTATAGAACCCTATTGCTTGTAAAATGTACAAATGTTTTTATGCTCGCGTTACATAAAAAGAAATGTGGAAAAGAAATGACACGTCGATTGGTAGAGAAAACAAACACGGCGAGGGGGAAGGAGATGTCGGGAAAGAGGTTGGGGGGGAGGGCGCCAAACTGAATCTTTGCCCCGGGTGCTGGAAAACCTAGCTACGCCTCTGCCTAAAGGCATTTATTAAGGGGTGTAGTGAGCATTTTCACCCCACAGGTCTTTTCCATAAATGATTGCACTGCGGATGGGTCAAATTAAAAATTTATATTTTTCCATAGATATGCCATTTCAGTGGCAAATATGTCGTGCCCAGCTTATGCCACAGGAGACACACACCCCAAAAATTGTTAAAAGGGTTCTCCCGGGTATGGCGATGCCATATATGTGGAAGGAAACTGCTGTTTGGGCACATTGTAGGGTTCAGAGCGGAGGGAGCGCCATTTGCCTTTTGGAGACCGGATTTTGCTTGGTAGTAGATTTGTTTGATTATTGCTGGTGTTTCCATTTATAATGTGGGGGTACATGTAAGCCGGGCGGAGTATATAAGAGGCATAGTCAGGTGGTATAATAATGGGGTAAAAAAACAATAAAATGATCCATAGATGTGTGTTACGCTGTGACACAATCCTTTCTGCACAGCGCAGTGCCGCACTGATATATGGCGTCCTTTCTTATGCCCCTTTTGGTCCACACTCCGCACCTTTGCTGTTTGTGGCATTTTGCTGGGAAAGTGTTGTCCTAGTATAATACGGGCACCGTCGCTTCCAGCGGATATGTTTGGGCCGTCTCCTTCCTGGTTCCCTAATTTTAGGTCCTTGATAAATCGCCTCTTGAAACAGAAGAAATGTTCCCCTCGGGCCGGCACAACTGCATATTTTTTATTTCCTGACTTATTGGAGCCTTAAGTAATTTTATTTTTTCATTGACGTAGTGGTATGGGAGCTTTTTTTTGTGGGACGAGCTGTAGTTATTATTGGTACAATTTTGGGGTACATGCGACTTTTTGATCACCTTTTATCCTATTTTTTGGGAGGCCAGGTAAACAAAAAACCGCAATTCTGCCATCGTTTTTTTAGTTTTTTTATACAGCGTTCACCACGCGTTATAAATTACATGTTACCTTTATTCTGCGGGTCAGTACAATTCCGGCGATACCTAATTTATAGAACTTTTTTATGTTTTACAACTTTTTGCACAATAAAATTACTTTTGGAAAAAGAATTTTGGAAACATATTTTTTCTGTTGCCAAGTTGTGAGAACCATAACTTTTAAATGTTTTTGTCGACGGAGCTTGTTTTTTGCGAGACAAGCTATAGTTTTTATATGTACCATTTTAGGATACGTGCAACTTTTTGATCACTTTTTACTCCAATATTTGTAGGGCAAAGTGACCAAAAAACAGAAACTCTGGTATAGTTTTTTACGGTTTCTTTTTACGCTGTTCACCGCGTGCAATAAATAATATAATATTTTGATAACTCAGGTCGTTACGGTCGCGGCAATACAAAATACGTATGGTTTATTATTTTTTTTCAATAATAAAGGACTTGATAAGGGAAAAAGGGGGATTGTGTTTTATTTTATTACATGAAACTTTTATTTTTTTCACTTTTTTTTACACTTTTTTATACTTTTTTTTTTACACTTTTTTTCAAGTCCCACTAGGGGACTTGAAGTTCCAACTGTCTGATGTTTTATTTTTTAATACATTGCACTACCTACGTAGTGCAATGTATTAGATCTGTCAGTTATTCACTGACAGCAAGCCGACTAGGCTTCGCCTCCCGGCAGGGCCTAATCAGCTTCCGTAATGGCAGAGCAGGAGGCCATTGTGTCTCCTGTTGCCATAGCAGCAGTTGCCAGTCCTGATTGCCTGTCAGGGCTGGCGATCTGCTAGTAACCGCTACGATGCAGCAATCGCTTTCGATTGCTGCATCGAAGGGGTTAAAGGCAGGGATCGGAGCTAGCTCCGGTTCCTGCTATTACGGTGGATGTTAGCTGTAACATACAGCTGACTTCCACCTCTGATGACGCCGGATCAGCTCCGGAGCCAGCGCCATCTTGCCGGCGACTACGGAAGTCGATCAGGCTCCGTCGCCGGGCGGATCTTGACCGGCTTCGGTGCTAGGCAGACCGGGAGGCCAGTATTAAGGCTCCGGTTGCCATTGCAGCCACCGGAATTCCGGCAATTTCATTGCTGGGGTTCCGATGAGCTGCAAACAGCTTAAATGTAGCGATCACGTTTGAACGCTGCATTGAAGGGGTTAATGGTGGGGATCGAAGCTAATTTCAGTCCCCTCCATTACAGCCGGATGTGAGCTGTAAGATACAGCTGAGATCCGGCGATGATAGCACCAGCTCAGCTTCTGAGCCGATGCCAAACATTTGTCGTAAGTATACGACATTTTGCGGGAAGCACTGGCTTTCCATGACATATACTTACGACAAATGTCGGGAAGGGGTTAAACAACATATACAGCATGACCTCATCATGCACAGCATGACCTCATCATATACAGCATGACCCCATCATATACAGCATGACCTCATCATACACAACATGACCTCATCATATATAGCATGACCCCATCATATACAGCATGACCTCATCATACACAGCATGACCTCATCATATATAGCATGACCCCATCATATACAGCATGACCTCATCATATGTATGGTCATTTTATTAGGCAAGTTCCCTTGCAGTTCCATTGGAACTTTCCTGTATGGAAATTATTTATGTGACCCTGGAGTGAAGCATAAAATCAAGTCAGCAAGTTTTCTGTGGATCAGTTTCAGTCGAATCCACATTAGAATGGGAAAATCGAGGGACCTGGCGACTTTTCGGCTTGGAATTTCTGCTGCGGAAAACTGCACATAAATTAAAAAAAATGTTTATACTTACGTAGCCATGGTGACGCGTCCCTTTTCTCTCCTGCAGGCCGACCTCCTGGGATGACATTTCATCCAATATGACTGCTGCAGCCTGTGATTGGCTGAAGAAGCACAGAATAAGCTTCTTTTTTTTTTTTCAGTTGCGTTTTTTTGTGGTGCAATCGCAGCTTTTCCACCACAAAAATAGCACCATCTGCATTTGTTGCAGGTTTTACCCCCCCATTGAATTGAATGGGGAGTACCCGCAACAAAAAAGCAGCGATTATGCAAATACAATTGACGTGATGCGGGTGAAAAAAAAGCACCACAGGTCAATTTCTGAGTTATTTTTCCGCTCATCATTTTCGCAGAGCGTGAATGAGATTTGTTCAACTCTCATCCACTCTGCTGCTACTGTATTATGCTGCAAATTTTCCGCAACTAAATTGTGGAAAATCTGCAGTATTTACGCCTCGTGTGAACTTACGTGTGAACTTTTCTCTAACCATTTAATTTCTTGTGTTATTTTTCTCTGTGTATTTGTTTTCAAGAAGAAAACAATCTTTGTTACTGAAATTTTGAATTGATTTTACCAGCATAACTTCATTTAAATTTTCATACATTATACATGTTTGTTTTTTTTGCATGCTGAGTAAAAGTATGTAGAGCAAAGCTGTGCTCCATAGGTGGTCCAAGCTTTTATAAAAGACAAGTAATATGTGTAGAAATATTATTGCCGCTCAAACATACACTTTTTAAATTTATCTATTTGGCACAGAACAGTCAACAGATGTGAATTCAGTCTATTGTGCGTCTAGAAATTTGCCATCAATATAACCATTGTGTTGTTTTATAGCATTTTATAAAGGTAATGAACTTATTAATGATTCAGACATTTTATAGATAAATCTTTTTGAAGTGTATTTCAAATGACTTGTTCAAATTTTCATGAAGACATCTGCCTAAGGCCGGATTCAGACGAATGTGAGCGTTTTGCGTTCGCAAAAAAACGCTGCGTTTTGCGCGCGTGGCAGCAGCGTGTGGCATGCGTATTTGCCGCGTTTGTGCGTGGAATACGCATGTACGTCTTGCGTTTTCCCGCGTGTGGAAAAAAACGGAAGGCATTATGTTTACACCAGCCTACAAAAAGGCCGACAATGCCACACCCCTGCTTGCTGTGCGCACCTGTGATGCAGCATTTTTGACCTTGGTGCGAAAGAGTGTTTCTTCAAACCCCTATTTGAGGTTATTTTGCCTGCTCAACTGCATTGATGCCGTCTAGCTCGCTGGCCCGTGTTCTGCTAGCGTGGATGGTTTCCCGTAGATTAGGGGAATGCCATCGCATGCTACTGGCACACCGGCGTAGATGAAGTAGGATATGGGTTCATCCAATTGTGGCCCAACGCACCTCAAAAGGCCACTTTCATACCCTGTATGCTGACCTCCGTCGTCACCCTGATAAATTTCGCTCCTTTTGCCGCCTGTCTGTCGGCACCTTTGATATGCTGTTTGAGCTTGTTCGCCCAGGAATAACCTACCAGGACACAAACATACGTCGCTGCATTTCCCCAAAGGAGTGGCTCCTTGTGACCTTGCGGTATGTGTTGTTTGTAAGAACAGCTTACACAATGGTTTATGTGCTTCATGTCCTACCTAACATGTCTGCTTTGTTGTTTGTGTTTCTGACTTCATGTAGATTTTTGGCCACAGGCAATAGCTACCATTCGCTTCATTTCGAATTCCTTCTTGGGGTGTCCACAATTGGCGGCATTGTCACATCAACCTGTGTCGTCCTGTGGCTGAGATTAAAGAGCACGGTGATGCCTCAGCCAACGGCCCAACACTGGCTTCGAATAGCCGAACAGTTTCAGACCGACACCCAATTTCCACACTGTATTGGTGCCCTCGATGGGAAGCACATCCGTGTGAAGAAACCCCCCCACTCTGGCTCGAGATACTACAACTACAAGTAGTTTTTTTCGATAGTCTTGTTGGCCTTGGCGGACAGTAATTTATTCTTTACCATAGTAGACATCGGGTCGTATGGAAGATCTGCTGATGCCCGCATATTTCGCTCTTCCAGAATGGCCCAGCGGCTAATGGCTAACCAACTTGCTGTTCCCGAACCTACCCTCCTCCCTGGCTCCAGCGGCCCACCAATCCCATATGTTATCGTGGCAGATGAGGGTTTTGGCCTGACAAGACAAGTAATGCATCCATTTGCGAGGAGGGGCTTGGATGACCGTAGGCGCATCTTCAATTACCAGCTAAGCAGAGCACGAAGATGTGTAGAATGCGCCTTTGGCATCATGTCAAACAAGTGGAGGGTCTTTATGACATCAATGCAAATGTCACTGCCCAATGTGACACGTGTGATCAAAGCGTGTGTTGTTCTGCATAACTTTACCCGCATACATGATGCCAGTTATGATGGGGAATATATGGTAACAAATGCACCCACCACCAACATTGTGCATCCTGTTCTAGCAGGGCGCCCACAAACATCTGGTCTCCGAGTGTGTCAGCAATTTGCAGACTATTTTGATAGCCCTGCAGGAGCTGTACCCTGGCAGCACGTTGGTATTTAAAGTGTTGCTAAGTTATTATTATTGTAGAGAAAGGTCGTTTCTCACCCTTGTCCTTTTTTTTTTTGGGGGGGGGGGGGGTTAGTTAGGTTAGGGACTCGCAATACTTGAGGACCCTTGACGTGGGTTGCGAGCTTAAATCTGGAGGGGTTTGGAGTTCCCATTTTTCGGGCCACCAAGTCATTGGCACAACATACCCTTGCCTAGACCACTGACCTCCTATCCTATGTCAGCTGCCCTTTTTGGCCGAAGTCTGCTTGTTGCTGGCGACAAAATAGAAACACCTTTGTACCAGGAATTCCAAACCCCTACCGATAAACTAATACCTCATCTATGGCGTTGATAAATGTTGTACCCTGAAAACCTGTTACGACATGTGACCTCATACCATAAGAAGCGAAAACAAAAGGAGATATATGCCAAAGAAGGATTGTCCACACGTATTTCAAAAATTAACTTCAGCGTTTATGTTGTTGTCACACAAACGCAAAAAAAAACAACAACATAGTTGTATTAAATACACACTTGCTTTTGTGCACCAACATGATGCTTAATAAAGGGAAAACATAACACAACCCAGAAGTGTTTACACTTTTTAGACATTCCACGGCCTTGACCATGCACACCTAGAAATCGTGGTAGGAATGGGGCGGAGAGGTGTAGCCGGACATGTCAGCACCACTATGCTGTCCACGGCCCTGATGAGGATGTTCCTGAACAGCATAGTGGTGCTGAAGCTGTGGCTTGTAGCCATGAGGCTGGATGGGAGGCTGGATGGGAGGCTGATAGGTTTGGCCGGGTTGGTAGTAGGGAGCAAAATGACGGTCAAGGCCAGCCATCGGACCAGGGGAGGAGTGGCTATGCCCTGGCCGATATTGCGGCATACTTGCGATGGGGGTGGCCGGTTGTGAGGGCGCAGCGATATTGTACCCCACCGAGGGCACTGGGACAGCACGCCACTGCTCGATTGCAGAGAAGCACCGCCCTAGACTATGCGGTGGAGTAGCACTGTCAATCAACGACACTATGGCCGACTGGAGGCGCCCCAGCCTATGCTCCGGTACCCAGCGCATTAATGGGGCCATGCTGCGGCAGAAAAAGTCGCAGTTGTTTTCATCTGCGGCGCGGCACAGGTAGTCCAGGACCTGAGCATCCACCTGTGCACCTGCTGCCGGTTTAATTGGCCGTCTGCATCGGGGTGCAGCAGGCTGAGGTGGCACTTCCTCCTGTGGGACTGCTTCTGGCGCAGTGGCTACTGGGGCAGGCTCCTCTGCTGTGGGATCCGGGGTTAGGGTCACCAGGGGAGCGGCAGGTTCTGACATCTGAGAGGACTCGGCCCGTGCCTCCTCTTGTGAGTCGTCCAGATTGTCGCTAGTTCTAGAATAATAGAAACAAACACCGAGTAACACATTTTACAGAAGGAAAAGACAGCCTCTTTGCCGTAGATGACATTTCTGCGAGGTCACTTCTTCAAAAGGGTGAAAGCTCGACTACTTACTGTCGCATGTCCATGATGTCTCTCAATAACAGCAGCTGGTTATAATACATGTGGCGCCTTTTCTTGGAGCCACCATCACTGCTGCGCCCTCTGGACCCATATTCCCGGCGGAACTGGTCGCGTGTGCTTACATCATCCACTGTAGAATGAACACCAAACAAAATGGGTACACATGATGTTACTGCACACACAGGCACTGTTTCGAAACGAGAGGAAAACACCTACACAGAAGAACAGACAACTCTGAAACTGATAAAGCTGCGAGTGAACCGAAACGTTGGGCATGAGAGGAAATGTTAACACAGGGACACACTAGTGAATATGGATGACATTACACATATATCTATAAAGACATCGACTCACCAATTCGTTTACGGTCGCGGGTGGTGCTCTTGCACCAATCCTGCTGGAAGAGCGCCTCCGCAATCTGGTCCCATGCCACCTCCTTCGTTGTCCGGTCATGGTGTTCCATACCTCAGGCCTCTCCTGCACTAATGTGATGAGCTGCTCAACATCCATGTTGCGTGGCATGTCTGCAACTTCTTCTGCTGCTGGAGTATGGTATGCTGTCTTTTCCAACAAGGGCTAGAAACCACTTCCTGGTTTCTTCTTGTTTGGACCAGTTTGCTCAACCTCATTAGCATAGAGTCAACCAGTCTGGCGTGAAAAACGCGCGTTCCACGGAGGTGCCTCCGTGTGGCATGCGTGATTTTCACGCACCCATTGACTTCAATGGGTGCGTGATGCGCGAAAAACGCCTAAATAGAGAACATGTCGTGAGTTTTACGCAGCGGACTAACGCTGCGCAAAAAACACGGACTGTCTGCACTGCCCCATTGACTTGTATAGGTCCGTGTGAGCCGCGTGAAAACTATGCGGGCTGCACAGACGCAAATCACGTTCGTTTGAATCCTGCCTAAGGGTGCGCTTTGAAAACTATAGCTATTATTTATATATTGCATAAAGTACAATCTTAACCCGTTAGTGACTGCCCATAGGTGTTTTTACAGCGGTCACTAATGGGATTTATGCTGATGCATGTGCATTTTTACGGCGCTGCATCAGAATAAAGCAGCGCCACCGGGAGCAGAAAAAACTCCCTACTCTCAGCTACTGCAAGTGCTCAGGGTTTGGAGCAGAACTGCTCAAGTGGGTAGGATCTAAATCAGCATCAATCCCACCCGTTTAACCCCTCAGATGCGGCGGTCAATAGTGACCGCCACATCTCAGTGGTTTTAGAGGGAGGGGGCTCCCTCTCTCACCCCATCAAACACCCGTGATGCGATCGCTGGTGTGCCAACAGCTTTGTATGGCAGTCGGGGGCCTAACAAATGCCCCCAGGCCTGCCGTTAGTGAATGCCAGAGGCATGGCCTAACAGATGGTTGTCAGTATAAGGCCTTATTTACACGAGCGTATTTAACGTCCGTGATACGCTCGTGAAAATCACGTGCATCGCACGGACCTATGTTAGTCAATGGGGCCGTTCAGACATTCCGCAATTTTCACGCAGCGTGTGTCCGCTGCGTAAAACTCACGACATGTCCTATACTTGAGCATTTTTTGCGCATCACGCACCCATTGAAATCAATGGGTGCGTGAAAATCGCGCACAGCACACGGAAGCACTTCCGTGTGTCGCGCGTGATTCGCGCTACAGTTGTTAAATAAATGAAGGGGAAAAAAGCACCACATTCATTGCAGTTTCTAAGCATCGAAAACGCATGTCATAAGGATGGCATATGCGTGAAAATCACGCAGCCACACACCATTCAATGATGACACACGGAACTGCAACGCGCACAAAACGCTGCGTTTTTTGCGCACGCAAAATGCACACATTAGTGTGAATTTTGCCTTACACTGTGTTATAAAAGCGATCAAATGATCGCACAGTGAAGTCCCCTAGTTGGACTAAAAAAAAAGTAAAAAAAAGTTTAACAATGTTTATAATAAATAAATAAAAATCCCAAGTAAAAAAAAATTAAAAACCCACTTTTTACCCTTACTTTATTATGAAAAAAAAAAAAAAGTTAACCACATTTGGAATCGTCTTGTCCCTCATGACACCAACTATAAAACGATTACATTACTTAACCCACACGGTGAACACCCTAAAAAAATTAAATAAAAAACAATGCCAGAATTGCTGATTTCTGTTCATCCTGCCTTAAAAAAAAAATCTGATAAAAAGTGTTTAAAAAGCCGCATGTACCCAAAATGGTACCAATGAAAACCAAAAGTCATCCCGCAAAAAAAAAAAAAAAGCCCCCATACACCTATGTCAGCAGAAAACTAAAAAAGTTATGGCTATTAAAATATGGCGACATAAAAAAAAACATATAAATTTGGTATCGCCGCAATCGTAACGACTCGCTGACTAAAGTTATTATGTTATTTATACTACTTGTAAACGGCATGAATTTAAGATGCACAAAAGAATGTAGGATGGAATTTTTCTGCCTGCAAAATACTCCGTATGAACAGGGCCTAATGTTGCGTTTTTTATGTGTTTTTGTGCAGTTTTTACATTTTGATGCAGAACTAGGTGCGTTTTTTATGCTGCGGATTTTGGTGCGTGAGTCAGATACAATTCGCAAGCGGAAAAGATAAATTAATACGCACCACAGGTCAATTTACGTGCAGAAAGAATCTGCAACATGTAGATGAGACTTCTTGAAATCTCATTTACTTTGCTGGTACTGTATTACACAGCGGATTTGTCGCACTTAAATACGCGCTGCAAAGCCGCACGTTGATCAGATTTTTGGATGCAGTTTTTTAAGGAAAACCAGGTATGAAACATAAAAGGAGAAGGTATAAAAGTCAGATACTACTTCTTGTCTTCTTTGAATCCAGTCCTGGTTTTAGCTTCAAAAACTGCATAAAAAACCTGATCAAAACCTGCACGTGTTCTAGCACCCGAAGGCCAGGATCATACACGTAATTTTGATGCCGTTTTTGGCACATTTTTTGTAGCCAAACTCAGGGGTGGGCAGAAAAAAAAAAGGAGATGCATGAGTCTTTTCTTTATAAATTGTACCAAAAACTGCTTGTGTGATCCTGGCCCTATATGAGTTAGCATTCCTAACTTTGAGGGTAGGAACACACACAACATGTTCAGGGCGTATACGCTGAGTCAAGCTGTGCAGCGTATCCCCCCTGAACACTGCAGGGAATGCTGTCCAAAAAATGTCACTAGATTGTGGTGTGTTTTTCTGGCGAAATATCCACTGCGTAAAGCAGCGCCGGAAGAGTTAAAAAAAAAAAAACGTTCATGCTTACCCCCTCCCTCTTCTCTGCTCGCAGTCCGGCCTCCTGGGATGACGCTGCAGGCCATGTGACCGCTGCAGCCTGTGATTGGCTGCAGCGACCACATGGGATGACACGTCATCCCCGGAGGCCGGACTGGAGAAAAAGCAGTTAACTCTGAGTAAGTATAACTTTATTTTTATTTTCTTATTTGCGATTTTTGCGGCGGAATCGCTGTGATTCCGCCGTAAATGTCGCACCACACACCACTTTGTTGCGGGTTAAGCACCCCATTGAATTCAATGGGAAAACCTGTAACGGAAGAGCTGCGATTACGCAGCATTAATTGACATGCTGAGGAAACCGCACCGCAGTTCTATTTATCTGTGGGGTCTTTTGGCAGCTTTTTTCTGCTGTGTGGGGACGAGATTTGTTGAAATCTTATCCACACTGCTGCTACTGTAATACGCTGCAGATATTCCGCAACGAAATCCACAGTGTTTATTCCGTGTGTGTTCGTACCCTAAAGAGTTTATTTGGGCTTTTATGTAGGTGTGCCCCATTTGTACTAATCAAATTAATATAAAGACACACAGATGTGACAGTGGAAGTAACATAGACATGATTGACAGACATGGAGAGATGATGCAGGATCAAGGAAGGATCTGGGGGACCAGATGACCAAAACCCTCCAAAATAGTTGACTATGGTTACATCTTCCTGTGCCTAGTTACAGTGGGGACATTAATATCTGCATAATGGAAGACAGCATTGAAAAAAAAATAAAAAAATAATGTTTAATAAAATCAAATTGAGTTGTCCTCTTTATTCATTTTTCCCACTGTCTCTATATACTGTATATATAGGTGAGGCTGAGGCAGAGTGTTTTAGCCCCCAAAAAATATGGATGCTTCCCGTGCCTGGGATGTAATATGTGTAATCATATGATTTTTGTCAGGTAAAACTTTTAAAATTCAGGGCTTCTATACCTGTAAAACCACCTTTGCAATCTACCTATTGATTTGTCCATGTGGCCTATATTATGTGGGTGAGACCACTACGGAAGTAACGCTTAGAATGAGGAACCACAAATCTAGTATTAACACCAAGAGACGAGATCTACCAGTCTCTAGACATTTTGTAGACTGTAGACATAATGTATCCCAAATGCATTTTAAAATTATTGATTCAGTACCCCTAAACAGACGAGGAGGTGATAGAGGGCTGGCCCTCAAACGTAAAGAAGTTGAGTGGATTTTTACTCTTGAAACCATGTCCCCAAAGGGACTTAATGTAGAATATACATATTTCCCACATATTTGAAAACTCATGTATATATGACATGATCTATTATGAGTCCGATATATTTATATACGATCCATTCTTTTGAGTGTAGGTGGGATATTTCTTTTGACATTGTTTTTAAATTTACATAACTATAGATGTATTTTTATGTATACTCATTTTTGAATATCTTCTCACTTTAAATAAAACATTTTTTCTATTCACAGATACCAACTTATATGAAGGGATGTACATCATGGGAGCAGAGGTCACGTTTCCTCATCAATTTTTTGTGCCAAGGATTATATATAGATTTTCTTTGATGTATATCAGAAACTTTCTATGTGTATTACATGCTCTCTGTGGTAATCATGTGGAATAAATTATAATCAATATATGAAATAAATCATTACTTTTCTATTTATGTCTATAATGTGGTCCTTAATTCAAAAAAGACATGAGTGGGTGGTTGAGACTATGTTGTCTCTGTGAGATACGGCCACCTATTTGTAGGTATAGCCGTTCTCCCCATTTATGTTGTGATCCGTGGCCATTTCCTTTAGACTATATAAATGAATCTTTTTTATTATAGACATTTGAATATATCTCCCATATATATAATATGGGCTGTCTATCTATATATAAAAAACTATAGATTGTTGGTTATATACTCTTTTGAGTTTTTTTTCCATATTGATGTAAACATACGTCGAGACAGAATCTACTGTCCGCGCATGCGCGGCTATACTGCGTTTCAGGTATGCGTTCCACGTGACGCATTTCCGGCAGTTCGCCATTTTGCGCATGCGCATTATCGACTGCGGGACGTCATGGTTTATTCCATGCATCATCGAGAGCTGACACTGTAAGTTTTATGATGTAATATTACTTTTTTTTACTACAATTGCGTTGGAACATTCCCTCTGCTCCTCCCCCTTCATTATGAGCTGGTGCTGTTGATTAGGGTAATTATAATATTACCTTATTTTTTTGTATTATTTTTCACATATTATGAGATGTTGTTTCTTAAACACATTTATTGGACACACATATTGGTATATATCTACTTGTGTATAACTATATGTTGTATACTAATGTATTTTTTACGTATATATTATTAATTGCACTGTTGAATGTATATGCTTTGTATCCCTATTTATATGTGGCACTATGCACTGTTGTAATTAGCTTGAGAAAGGTTCAGGTGTGAACCGAAACGTCGCTCATTCTTTCCACCTGGTGGTGAATAAACCAACATCTCCCCAACACTGAAGTCCTGGTGCTGTTACTCGCTCTTTATTTCTGCTATAGGTGAGACTGGATACATACAGTGCTTTGCTGCTTTTTTGGCATTTTTAATGGTGTTTTTTCTGGAGTTTTTTTATGCGCTTTTTATTGCGGCCAGATGTTACGACAAAATCTATAATAAAATATAAAATGCACTACATACAACTGCGTTTTGGTTTGTGGAGTTTTTGAGCCAATTTTGTATTTTTTTTCAAATGCAGTATGCTCTGGGTAGGGTGTTTTTTCAGGCGTTTTCCCCATAGTCTTCCCTATAGAACTTAAAGAACGCCACAACAAAAACATATACAAATGACACCACATGAAAAACACCAACAAAACACACGACTAAAAGCACCTTAAAAACCACATGTTAAATTGTAAGGGTATGTGCACACGATGAGAGGCTTTTACGGCTGAAATGACAGACTGTTTTCAGGAGAAAACAGCTGCTTCGTTTCAGCCATAAATGTTCCTCCTCGCATTTTGCGAGGCTTCTCTGACAGCCATAAATTTTGAGCTGCTCTTCATTGAGTTCAATGAAGTACGGCTCAAATTACGTCTGAAAGAAGTGTCCTGCATATAATGTATATAAGTGCCCTGCATATAATGTATATAAGTGTCCTGCATATAATGTATATAAGTGTCCTGCATATAATGTATATAAGTGTCCTGCATATAATGTATATAAGTGTCCTGCATATAATGTATATAAGTGTCCCGCATATAATGTATATAAGTGTCCCGCATATAATGTATATAAGTGTCCCGCATATAATGTATATAAGTGTCCCGCATATAATGTATATAAGTGTCCCGCATATAATGTATATAAGTGTCCCGCATATAATGTATATAAGTGTCCCGCATATAATGTATATAAGTGTCCCGCATATAATGTATATAAGTGTCCCGCATATAATGTATATAAGTGTCCCGCATATAATGTATATAAGTGTCCCGCATATAATGTATATAAGTGTCCCGCATATAATGTATATAAGTGTCCCGCATATAATGTATATAAGTGTCCCGCATATAATGTATATAAGTGTCCCGCATATAATGTATATAAGTGTCCCGCATATAATGTATATAAGTGTCCCGCATATAATGTATATAAGTGTCCCGCATATAATGTATATAAGTGTCCCGCATATAATGTATATAAGTGTCCCGCATATAATGTATATAAGTGTCCCGCATATAATGTATATAAGTGTCCCGCATATAATGTATATAAGTGTCCCGCATATAATGTATATAAGTGTCCCGCATATAATGTATATAAGTGTCCCGCATATAATGTATATAAGTGTCCCGCATATAATGTATATAAGTGTCCCGCATATAATGTATATAAGTGTCCCGCATATAATGTATATAAGTGTCCCGCATATAATGTATATAAGTGTCCCGCATATAATGTATATAAGTGTCCCGCATATAATGTATATAAGTGTCCCGCATATAATGTATATAAGTGTCCCGCATATAATGTATATAAGTGTCCCGCATATAATGTATATAAGTGTCCCGCATATAATGTATATAAGTGTCCCGCATATAATGTATATAAGTGTCCCGCATATAATGTATATAAGTGTCCCGCATATAATGTATATAAGTGTCCCGCATATAATGTATATAAGTGTCCCGCATATAATGTATATAAGTGTCCCGCATATAATGTATATAAGTGTCCCGCATATAATGTATATAAGTGTCCCGCATATAATGTATATAAGTGTCCCGCATATAATGTATATATGTGTCCCGCATATAATGTATATAAGTGCCCTGTATATAATGTATATAAGTGTCCCGCATATAATGTATATAAGTGTCCCGCATATAATGTATATAAGTGCCCCGCATATAATGTATATAAGTGCCCCGCATATAATGTATATAAGTGTCCCGCATATAATGTATATAAGTGTCCCGCATATAATGTATATAAGTGTCCCGCATATAGTGTATATAAGTGTCCCGCATATAATGTATATAAGTGTCCCGCATATAATGTATATAAGTGTCCCGCATATAATGTATATAAGTGTCCCGCATATAATGTATATAAGTGTCCCGCATATAATGTATATAAGTGTCCCGCATATAATGTATATAAGTGTCCCGCATATAATGTATATAAGTGTCCCGCATATAATGTATATAAGTGTCCCGCATATAATGTATATAAGTGTCCCGCATATAATGTATATATGTGTCCCGCATATAATGTATATAAGTGCCCTGTATATAATGTATATAAGTGTCCCGCATATAATGTATATAAGTGCCCCGCATATAATGTATATAAGTGCCCCGCATATAATGTATATAAGTGCCCCGCATATAATGTATATAAGTGCCCTGCATATAATGTATATAAGTGTCCTGCATATAATGTATATAAGTGCCCTGCATATAATGTATATAAGTGCCCTGCATATAATGTATAGAAGTGTCCCGCATATAATGTATAGAAGTGTCCCGCATATAATGTATAGAAGTGTCCCGCATATAATGTATAGAAGTGTCCCGCATATAATGTATAGAAGTGTCCCGCATATAATGTATAGAAGTGTCCCGCATGTAATGTATAGAAGTGTCCCGCATGTAATGTGTATAAGTGTCCCGCATATAATGTATATAAGTGTCCCGCATATAATGTATATAAGTGTCCCGCATATAATGTATATAAGTGTCCCGCATATAATGTATAGAAGTGTCCCGCATATAATGTATAGAAGTGTCCCGCATATAATGTATATAAGTGTCCTGCATATAATGTATATAAGTGTCCTGCACTTCTTTTGACAAGGCTGTATTTTTACGCGTCGTCGTTTGACAGCTGTCAAACGATGACGCGTAAATGACAGGTCGTCTGCACAGTATGTCGGCAAACCCATTCAAATGAATGGGCAGATGTTTGCCGACGTATTGGAGCCCTATTTTCAGACGTAAAACGAGGCATAATACGCCTCGTTTACGTCTGAAAATAGGTCGCGTGAACCCAGCCTTATAACGTGAGCATTTTCAGAAGCGTTTTTTGATGCATTTTAAATTGCAAGAACAATGTTCTGTGTGAAAGAGGCCTAAAGGGGATCGGGCAGTCACTCCTGCAGCCGAAATCAAAGACACCCTTAGGGTATGTGCACACACACTAATTACGTCCGTAATTGACGGACGTATTTCGGCCGCAAGTCCCGGACCGAACACAGTGCAAGGAGCCGGGCTCCTAGCATCATACTTATGTACGATGCTAGGAGTCCCTGCCTCGCTGCAGGACAACTGTCCCGTAGTGTAATCATGTTTACAGTACGGGACAGTTGTCCTGCAGCGAGGCAGGGACTTCTAGCATCGTACATAAGTATGATGCTAGGAGCCCGGCTCCCTGCACTGTGTTCGGTCCGGGACTTGCGGCCGAAATACGTCCGTCAATTACGGACGTAATTAGTGTGTGTGCACATACCCTAAAAAAACTGCCTGATTCATCGCTTGTTTTGATGCCTTTTTTTGATGCCTTTTTTTTTGTGGCAGTTTTTGGCTCCGTTTTTTGGAGCCAAACAGAGTAATGGACAAAAAAGAAAGGAGATGTATCAGTCTTTCCTTTATACCTTTCCTTCCTTTTGGATCTACTTCTGGCTTTGGCTCAATAAACTGAGCAAAAAAACTTCCACAAAAACTGCTCAAAACTGTCTGGCCCTAGGGTAAATTAAATAGCAACTTAAGGGCATGTTCACACGTGGCAGAGTTTTTCCGCTGCAAATGTTGGTGCAGATTTGGGGCAATTACACAACGAATCTGCACCAACATTTGCATATTTGACAGGTAATTCAGACGTTGCAGAAAACACAGCGGACTTGCCACAGATTTCAGTTTTTGCATTGTAAAGGCTGAAATCCGCAGTGAAATTCCGCTTCTTCTCCGCAACAGTCAGTGCATGCTGCGGAGGGAAAATTCTGCTCCGCAGCGGAGTTTTCCGCAATGTCTGAACTAACTTGCCTAAAAATGTATAGAAACAAATGTAAAAAACGGCCGCAGGAGAATTCCACAGCAATTCCGCCTAGGGTATGTTCACACGGCTTATTTTCTGCCGTTTTTTCGGGGCGTAAACGGCCGAAAAACTGCCAAAAAATCAGAAGCAGAACGCCTCCAAACATCTGCCCATTGATGTCAATGGGCAAAACAGTGTTCTGTTCCGACGGCCGCGAAAAAGAAGTGCAGGTCACTTCTTGAGACTTTTTTGGAGACGTTTTTCGTTGACAAAAACAGCTCCAAAAACGGCCGTAAAAAATGCAGCGAAAAACGCGAGTTTGATTAAAAAACAGCTGAAAATCACCTGATGTCGCCTAGCAACGCTCCCGTAATTACGGGTGCACACACGTAGTCACCCGAAATTACGGGAGCGCCATTGACTTCCTCAGTCTGGCTGTAGACCTAGAAATACATAGGTCCAGCAAGAATGAAGAAATGTCAAGTTAGTAAAACCAATACGCTCCGCAGCACATATAACATCTGCGGACTTCATTGCGGAATTTTGACTCTCCATTAAAGTCAATGGAGAAATTCCGCAATGAGTCCGCAACACGTCCGCAACAACCAGTGTATGCTGCGGACACCAAATTCTGCACCGCAGCCTATGCTCCGCAGCGGAATTGTCCGCAACGTGTAAACGAACCCAACCACAAAGCTGTGTAAGGCAATGGAGAAACGTGTACGCTGCGGATTTCCGCTGCGGACTGTCCGCTGCGGAATTTCAGAGCAATTCCGCCACGTCTGGTCATGCCCTTATTGTTTGTCGCCAGTCAATTCTAGAGGGGACCACCAAATTAGACCAGGGTACTGCATAGGTAGCATTCATCATTTGACCCGATAAAGCCTGCTTTTTAACATGGCGGGTTCACATAGTGAAGTTGGTGCAGTCGTTCCATATATTTTTTTCTAATGAAAACTAGGATTGGATCAAAAAAAAGAATTTTGTGTGCGATCAGTGTCGTGTTGATGGGGCTAATTAGCAAGTGATGCTCCTGAGATGACAGCATGCAATAATTAACACCCTGACCCCCAGTATATATGGATGTGATTTCATATTAATGTCAGTACAAGTTTCACAGTACGCATAGGTTTACCATTCATTAAAAAGTATCAAATTCCTATATTCTTGAAAGGTCTTGAATTAATGAAAAAAAAACATAAAATCAAGTTTTTTTTTAAATAATTGTATAAAATATCATAAAGCTTAAAACGAATAACAGAAATAAACATATAAGAAAAACTCAAAAGAATCATTCTATAAAAACCAGTAAACTGTATTGAGGAGATACAACTAATGCTGGTTTTAGACATCCTTAATATGGACACATTTTAGCATCCATATGACAACCCCAGTGCCGATACCTTTGCGGTTCTATTATAGGGGTTGGGCAAATTCATCAAATTATTTTTGTTTTTCTAACCTCTGCAGTCAGTTTTGATCTTCCTGACAGAGCCTTATTTTTCAAATCTGACATGTGTCACTTTATGTGGTAATAACTTTGGAATGCTTTCACCTATCCAAGCGATTCTGAGATTGTTTTCTCATGACACATTGGACTTTATGTTAGTGGTAAAATTTGGTCGATACATTTAGTATTTAATTGCGAAAAACACCCAAATGTAGCGAAAAACTGCACAAATTAGCATTTTTATAAATTTAAATGTATCTGCTTGTAAGACAAATAGTTATTCCACACAAAATAGTTGCTAATTAACATTTCCAATATGTCTACTTTAGATAGTCATCGTTTTTTGAACTTCCTTTTAGGCCTCATTTACACGAGCGTATTATACGCGCGTGCGACGCGCGTGCTTTTCACGCGTGTCGTACGCACCTATAATAGTCTATGGGGCTGTTTAGACGATGCGTGAATTTTGCACAGTGCGCGTGCGTTGCGTAAAACTCACGACATGTTCTAAAATCGTGCGTTTTTCGCGCATCACGCACCCATTGAAGTCAATGGGTGCGTGAAAACCACGCATGCCGCACGGAAGCACTTCCGTGCGAACTGCGTGATTCGCGCAAGAGCTGTCAAACTCCTGAATGTAAACAGAAAAGCACCACGTGCTTTTCTGTTTACAAACATCCAAACGGAGTGTCAAATTCGAGATGAGCGCACCGAACTTCACCGGGTTCGGCAAAACTCGTTTTGACCGAAACCGGTAAAAAATGTTCGGGTACGCGACGTCAGGAGACAGTCTCTGTCCACGGTGCTGAAAGCGTTAAACTGGTTCAGCACCATGGACAGTGACTTCCGCTCCGAAAATCCATGAACCTGTAAAAAAAAAAAGACGTTCTGACTTACCGATAACTCCGGTCCGACCTCCCGGGATGACAGTTAAGTCCAAGTGACAGCTGCAGCCAATCACAGGCCAAGCACAGGCTGCAGCCAATCACAGGCCAAGCACAGGCTGCAGCCAATCACAGGCCAAGCACAGGCTGCAGCCAATCACAGGCTGCAGCGGTCTCATGGACTGCGGCGTCATCCTGGGAGGTGGGGCCGGATGACGAGAGAGGGACGCGTCACCAAGGCAACGGCCGGGAGACCGGACTGGAGGAAGCAGGCAGTTCATGGTAAGTTTGAACATCTTTTTTTATTCACAGGTTGGTGTATATTGTGATCGGCATTCACTGTCGAGGGTGCTGAAAGAGTTACTGCCGATCAGTTAGCTCTTTCAGCACCTTGGACAGTGACGGGCGTCGACTAGCCTCATCTCTATGATGGCGGCTGCGCGAAAATCACGCAGCCGCGCATCATACACGGATGACACACGGAGCTGCCAAGTGCCTTTTGCGCGCGCAAAACGCAGCGTTTTTTGCGCGCGCAAAACGCACACGCTCGTGTAAATGAGGCCTTAGGGTATGTGCACACACACTAATTACGTCCGTGATTGACGGACGTATTTCGGCTGCAAGTCCCGGACCGAACACAGTGCAGGGAGCCGGGCTCCTAGCATCATACTTATGTACGATGCTAGGAGTCCCTGCCTCTCCGTGGAACTACTGTCCCGTACTGAAAACATGATTACAGTATGGGACAGTTGTCCTGCAGAGAGGCAGGGACTGCTAGCATCGTATATAACTATGATGCTAGGAGCCCGGCTCCCTGCACTGTGTTCGGTCCGGTACTTGCGGCCGAAATACGTCCGTCAATTACGGACGTAATTAGTGTGTGTGCACATACCCTTATTGTTCTAGGACTTATAACTTAGAACTTTAGCAGAAATCAATCACATTTTCAAGAAAATTTCAAAAGGCTGTTTTTTCAGGGACCAGTTCAGTACTGAAGTGGCTTTGAGGGGCCCATATTTACAAACCCCCATTAATCACCTAATTTTAAAAACACCTTAAAGTATTCAAAACAGCATTTAGAAAGTTTCTTAACTCTTTAGGCCTTTTACAGGAATTAAAGCAATGTAGAAGTGAAATGTTCAAATTTCCTTTTTTTTTTTTTTTTTTTGCAGAAATTCATTTTTAATCCATTTATTTCTGTAACACATAAGGTTTTACCAGGGAAATCCAACTAAAACTGTATTACCCAGATTCTTCAGTTTTTAGAAATGTCCCACATGTGGCCCTAGTGTGCTAATGGACTGAAGCACCGGCCTCAGAAGCAAAGAAGCACCTAGTGGATTTTGGGGCCTTCTTTTTATTAGATTATATTTTATGCACCATGTCAGGTTTGAAGAGGTCTTGTGGTACCAAAGCAAAGGAAACACCCCAAAAATACCCCGTTTTGGAAATTACAATCCATGAGGAATTTATCTAGGGTGTAGTGAGCATTTTGACTCCACAGGTGTTTCATAGATTTTTAGAATTGGGCTGTGAAAATGAAAAATGTAATTTTTTTCCAATAAAACATATAATTTTTTAATTTCCACAAGGAATAAAGGAGAAAAAGCACCCCTACATTTGTAAAAAAATTTCTCCAGAGTACAGCAATACTGCATATGTGGTCATAAACGGTTGTTTGGACACACGGCATGGCTCAGAAGAGAAGGAACACAACTTGAATTTTGGAGCTAAAATTTTGCTGGAATGGTTGGTGGAGGCCATTTCGCATATTCAAAGCCCCTGAGCTGCCAAAACAGTGGGAACTCCCACAAGTGACCCCATTTTGGATACTACACCCTTAAGGAAATTATCGAGGGGTATAGTGAGCATTTTGACCCCACAGATTTTTTGGAGAAATTATTGGATATAGGCCGTGAAAATGCTAATCTTTTTCCCAAAAAATTTAGGTTTAACTATTTTTTTTTCCCATATCCACGAGAACTATAGGAGAAAGATCACCACAACATTAGTATAACAATTTTTCCCGAGTACAGCATATGCAGTCATAAACGGCTGTTTGGACACACGGCAGGGCTCAGAAGGAAGGAGAGCCATTTGACTTTTGGAATGGTTTCTGGGTACCATATCACATTTGCTGAACCCCTGTAGTACTAGTACAGTGAAAACACGCCAAAAGTGACTCCATTTTGGAAACTACACCCCTTGAGAAATCATATGGGGGTATAGTGAGAATTTTGACCGCAAAGGTTTTTGCTGAATTGATTAGTTAGAATTAAGCCGTGAAAATGAAAAAATGTATTTTTTTTCAATAAGATGTAGTTTTAGATCAATATTTTTCCTTTTTAGAAGGAATAAGGAAGAAAAAGCACCCCAACATTGTAAAGCAATGTCTCCAAGTACAGTAACACCCCATATGTGGTCATAAACTGCTGTTTAGAAATATGGTAGGGTTCGGAAGAAAAGGAGTCGTATTTGAATTCTGGAGCCTAAATTCACACAAAGTCCCACTCCCAAAACCCCTGATGTACCAAAACAAGTGACCCCATTTTAGAAACGACACCCCTAAAGGATTTTATCAAGGGGCATAGTGAGCATTTAGAACCCACAGGTGGTTTTCAGAAATTAATATGCAGTGGATGATACAAAGTGAAAATTGCAATTTTCCACTGATATGCCATTTCAGCACACAATATGTTGTGCCCAGCCTGTGCCACTGGAGAATCTTACCCTATATATTGTTAAGCGGGTTCTTCCGGGTATGGCAATGCCATGTATATGGACGTAAACTGCTGTTTGGCCACACTGTAGAGCTTAGAGGGGAAGGAGCGCCATTTGGAGCATGGATTTTGCTTGGTACAAGTTTTGTTTAGACTTTTACTGGTATTTCAGTTTATAATGTGGGGGCATATGTAATCTGTGCGGAATACATCAGGGCATAATAAGAGGGTATAATACAATTATCCATAGATGTGTAGTACGCTGTGAATTAGTATGCTTTATTAGTACCATTTTGGGACACATATGACTTTTTGATCACTTTTTATTTCATTTTTTGGGAGATGAAATGATCAAAATCAAGCAATTCTGGAATTGTTTTTTTATGGTTTGTTTTTTTCTGTGGGTCGATACGATTATGCCAAAACCAAATGTATATAGTTATTTTCATGTATTGCAGCTTTTGCACAATAAAATCACTTTTTAAAAAAAAAAAAAAATCATTTGTTTTGCCATATTCTAAGGCCCATAACTTTTTTATTTTTGTGTGTACAAAGCTGTGTCAGTCTTATTATAGGAAAAAAGACAATTTGTTTTTTTTTAACTTGAAACTTTTATTTTTTTTAAAAACAATTTTATGAACATTTTTTTTTGTCCCACTAGGGGACTTGAAGGCGTGCACCTCTGATCGCTATTCTTTCTTTCTTTTAAAAAGCTTTTTATTAATTTTCAGAACAAAGGACAGTACGTATATAGTCAAACATTGTTTCAATGACGTGTCTTACACATGGATATATATAAAGATAGTCCAACATGTTATGACAGATGGTACATGGTACTTGTGCTTAAGCAACAGAGTTTATATATGATATCTACATTATTTGACAACTTATACATATATCAAAAATTGCTTTATGCATTATACAATATACAAAACATTTGGAAAGTAGAATCTGATCGCTATTCTAATACACTGCACCACATAGATAGTGCAGTATATTAGAGCTGTAAGTCATACACTGACAGCAAGCCTATGAAGCATACACAGAGGCCATTGTTAGGCCTCCGGTTGCCATACCAATCATCGGCACACCAGCAATCATGTCGCTGGGGTACTGGTTGGCTAAAACCCCTTAGATGCTGATATCTCTATTCGGTGCAGCATCTGAGGGGTTAATCAGGCGGATCGGAGAATAGGTCTGGTCCTGGCCGTTACAGCAGGGTGTCAGCTGTAATGTACAGCTGACTCCCGGCAGTGATGTGCGGGCTCTGCTTCTGAGCCCGCACTATCACCGCGACGTAATGGTACTGTGCTTTGCGGGAACCCCTTCCCGACAGCGCCGTATATATACGGCAGATGTCGGGAAGGGGTTTAAATTTATACAATTCTCCATTATACTTTCTGTATTAATTCATCACGGTTTTCAATATCTCTGTTCTCTGTTATTTAGTAGGAACTTTCATTGTTTACTTCCAGTGGCTAAAATTCTGTCCTTGTCATGTGATGGACACACGGGCACTGGGTCGTTACAGTTACAGTATGTGTATCAGAGATGTGTCTTGTAACTATCCCAGCACCTGTGTGTCCATCACATGACCATGCACAGAATTGTATGCACTGGAAGTAAACAAAGAATGTTCCTACTGAATAACAGCAAGCAGAGATCTTGAAAACCGTAAGGAATTAATACAGAAAGTATATTGGAAAATTGTATAACTTTTAATTATATATAAAAAAAATAACATAAATTTGCTGAAACTGGACAACAGATTTAAACTGCATTTAGAGCCATATGGAGATTCAAGAGCCACAGGAGGTTCGGGTATTGCAAGCATAATACAGACGGTAAAACACGTCCACATAACAGCCGTCTGGAAGTGGCCTTTAGTTGTATCTCCCCAATACAATTTAGTGAATTTATTGGTATCAGTAGCATAAATAGAAAGAAGGGGTCCCATAGCAATTATTAAAATGGGAACCCTATAATGCTGAATGATTTTGCCACTAAGAACCTGGTGTTGTTTTCACCCTCTTGCCCTGTCCATTACTTTTTGGCCAATTCCTCACCCCGTATTTTACTAAGAATGCAGTTCTCTGAAATGGAGTCCTGCACAGCCCCTCCTTGTAGATAGCACCCCATCTCCCCCTTGTAGATAGTGCCATACAGCCCCCCTTGTAGATAGCGCCCCTACTCCTCCTTGTAGATAGTGCTAAACAGGCCCCCTTGCAGATAGCGCCCCCACCTCCCCTACTAGGTAGTGCCATACAGTTCCCCCACTGTAGATAGCGATCCACACAAATAAAACAAAAAAAAATTGTACTCACCTAGGCCCGTTCCCTGTTCCATAGCATCCTCAATGCCAACAGGATCCTTGCATAGGCCGGCCTGATCCAGTGATGTCATCACCCAGGTCTGCGCGGGGTTCCTGTCCCTGCGCCGGATAGGCTGCAGGCCAAACGTGGCCCGTAGACATACCTCCCTGCTCTGCCATAGTGTTCAATATTATGTGCATCCTAAGCATGCAGATACTGTTAAATGTGGCATCGCTAGCGCTGTAGTTGACGTGTATGGCTGGGTATGGAGGCTACAGTGGTCAGTGGCGGATTAAGTAAACCATGGGCCCTGGGCTGTTCCACAAGCTTGGGCCCCCTTGTCCACCACCGCCCTGCCACGTCATGTCTATATTAAACACCACCTTTCTGTGTGAGAATTGACAAATGAGTGCTACGATTCCCCTTGTCAAAGGGCTGTGTCCCTACACACTGAGGGCTTATTCAGACGAACGTAAAATACGCGCGTGCAACGCGCGTGATTTTCACGTGCGTTGCCCGTAGCTATATTAGACAATGGGGCCGTGCAGACATGGCAGCGTTTTTTGCGCAGCGTTGCTCCGTTGCAAAAAACTCACGACATGTCCGTTGATTCAGCGTTTTCAACGCATCACGCACCCATTGAAGTCAATGGGTGCGTGAAAACCACGCATGTCACACGGAAGCACTTCCGTGCGAACTGCGTGTTTGCGCAACAGCTGTCAAAAGGATGAATGTAAACAGAAAAGCACCACGTGCTTTTCTGTTTCCGAACATCCAAACGGAGTGTCTTTGTGATTAGCGAACCCCGACAACCGAAGCTAACTTCACCGGGTTCGGCCAAACTCGTTTTGGCCGAACCCGGCAAAAAAATTTCCGGTCCGCGACGTCGGGGGACATTCACTGTGCATGGTGCTGAAAGAGTTAAACTGTTTCAGCACCATGGACAGTGACTTGCGATCCCAAAATACATGAACCTGTAAAAAAAACCGAAGTTCTAACTTACCGATTACTCCTGTCTCCTTCCTGCAGTCCGACCTCCCGGGATGACACTTCAGTTCAAGTGACAGCTCCAGCCAATCACAGGCTGCAGCGGTCACTTGGACTGCCGCGTCATCCAGGGAGGTGGGGCTCGATGTCAAGAGAGGCGCGTCACCAAGGACGCGTCACCAAGGACGCGTCACCAAGGCAACGGCCGGGAAGTTCTCGGTAAGTAGGAACTTTATCTTTTTTTTAACAGGTTTATCGCTGTTGTGTTCGGCATTCACTGTCGAGGGTGCTGAAAGATTTAGCTCTTTCAGCACCTTGGGCAGTGACGGGCGTCGACAAGCCTCATCTCTATGATGCCGGCTGCGCGAAAATCACGCAGCCGCGCATCAGACACGGATGACACACGCAGCTGTCAAATAGTGTTTGCGCGCGCAAAACGCTGCGTTGTTTGCGCGCGCAAAAACGCAACGCTCGTGTGAATCCGGCCTGACAGTCTCCAACCATTGCTGACAGTATCACACTGTGTAGGGACACATCCTCCTGACAAGGGGAATGGTAACACGCATTTGTCTATTAGTCCTGGGTACACAAAGACTTTATGTGGAATACAAGGATTTCCGATAACTGACATGTCAGGAGAGGTGACAGATAAATGCAATGACTCACAGGAGATGTCTTCACTAATGGGTCGTTCTCTTTTCTTCTCCATCTGACACAGACCGCTATGGCGACTTCTCCTGATGACTGCAGAGTTTACTGATGAGAAATCTTTTCCCCTTGATTCTGTAGCCATTTTCAGCGTCTATAGCAACAAAAAAATTAAGAAATAAACACCATAAATTGTCTTATACCCAAGACCCCTAAGCAAATTAAGACCCAGGCCCATACATTAACTCAAACGAATAAATTCAGTCCCCAAGAGGTAACTAAACTTTAACCCCTTCGCGCTCAGGTCAGTAATAGTACGTCCTGCTAAGTAGAACGTTCGCGCTCAGGTCAGTACTATTACTGACCTGAGTAAACACGGCGCCATTTAATCCCGGCGCGTGTTTGAGCTGTGATACCTGCTGTTTCCGACAGCAGGCTATCACAGCTTAGTGTGCAGGGACCGATCGCGGTGGTCCCCGCCGATGAACCCCTTAGAAGCCGCGTTCAATAGCGATCGCGGCTTCTTAGGGGTTAAGCTGCCATCGCCGGCCTGCTACACGATAGCGGGCCGTGATGGCTACTATGGCAACCAGAATCCTAACAATGGACTCTGGCTACGCCATCGACGGAAGCCTAGTGGGTCCCGACAAAATCAGGACCCACTATGCTTGCTGTCAGCGAACAGCTGACAGCTCTAATACACTGCACTACGTATGTAGTGCAGTGTATTAGAATAGCGATCAGAGCCTCCTGCCCTCATGTCCCCTAGTGGGACAAAGTAAAAAAAGTGTGAAAAAGTTAAAAAAAGTTGTGTAAAAATAAGAAAATAAAAGATTTAAAAGTAATAAAAGTAAAAGTCCCCCTTTTTCCCTTATCAGTCCTTTATTATTAATAAAAATATATAAACAAACAAATAAACTATACATAATTGGTATCGCCGCGTCCGTAACGGCCTGAACTACAAAACAATGTCGTTATTTATCCCGCGCGGTGAACGCCGTAAGAGAAAATAATAATAAACTGTACCACAATCACAATTGTTTGGTCACTTCACCTCCCAAAAAATGGAATAAAAAGAGATCAAAAAGTCGCATGTACCTAAAAATGGTACTGATCGAAACTAAAGTTCGTTACGCAAAAAATAAGTCCTTGCACGACTTTCCTGATGGAAAAATAAAACAGTTATGGCTCTTAGAATAAGGTAACACAAAAAGTAAATGATATTTTACAAAATGTATTTTATTGTGCAAACGCCATAAGACATAAAATAAAACTATAAACATCTGGTATCGCCGTAATCGTATTGCCACGCAGAATAAAGTGTATATGTCATTTATAGCGCACGGTGAACGCTGTAAAAAAAATTGAATAAAAAACAATAGTAGAATTGCTGTTTTTTTAGTCACCACGCCACTTAAAAATAGAATAAAAACTGATCAAAAAGCCGCATGCACCCCATGAAAACTACAATGGATTCCTCAAGGTCTCTAGTTTCCAAAAAGGGGTCACTTTTGGGGGGTTTCCACTGTTTTAGCACCACAAGACCTCTTCAAACCGGACATGGTGCCTAATAAATTAAATTAAATAAATTAAATGTCACCTCTACTTTGCTCTAAATTCCTGTGAAACACCTAAAGGGTTAATAAACTTTCTAAATGCTGTTGTGAATACTTTGAGGGGTCTAGTTTCTGAAATGGGGTGTTTGATGGGGGTGTCTAATATATGGGCCCCTCAAAGCAACTTCAGAACTGAGCTGGAAACTAAAGAATAAAATAAAAATGAGGCAATACTTCGCTTCTTACATTATACTCATAATGAGCCGTGCCCACCCCGAGATGACCCCAGTTTTGACCGTTTGTATAAACTGAGACCCCTATTAGACCATTTCAGTGCCCGGTTTTCCCAGCATTCACCCCCGAGAAGTGTATTTCTGTTGATGAGTCCCTGGTACATTTGAAAGGGAGGCTTCAATTCCGCCAGTACCTTCCGGGTAAGAGGGCAAGGTATGGCGTGAAGATGTATAAGCTGTGCGAGAGTGCATCAGGGTATACCTACAAATTTAGGATATATAAAGGGAAGGACACCAGTACTCAGCCCCCAGAATGCCCCCCCTTACTGGGAGTTAATACAAAAATTGTGTGGGATTTGGTGCACCCACTGCTTGACCAGGGTTACCACCTCTACCTGGATAATTTTTATACCAACGTCCCACTCTTCAACTGCCTCGCTTCCAGAAGTCCTGCGGCATGCGGCACTGCTAGAAGAAACCTGAGAGGCCTCCCTAAGACTCTGCTTGGGCAAACACTCAGAAGGGGTGAGAGCAGGGCACAATATAGCAGCAACATATTGTGTGTCAAGTACAAGACCAGGGAGATGCCACACCAGTACCCATGTACCTGTACGAGGTACCAGTACAGGGACCCCCAAACTAGACTGCATCCTGGACTACAATAGGTACATGGGAGGGGTGGACTTGTCAGATCAAGTCCTGAAGCCTTACAGTACTTCTGGAAGCGGGGCCACAAGCATCGTACCAGGGCAACACTTTTTAGGAGAAGTTCCCCAAACTGGCAAGAAGGGAAAAAGTCAAAAGAGGTGCAGAGTCTGCTATAAGAGGGGGATAAGGAAGGACACAATATATCAATGTGACGCGTGTCCCGAAAAAACAGAGCTCTGTATGAAAGAGTGTTTTAAAATTTATCATCCATCCCTTTATTTTTAATTTACCCCAGTTTTACTCGCTCTGATCCACTTCGCACAGCTTACCCCTCCTCATCTTTCCCCTCTGAGCCCTGCTGTGTGCCCAGGCAGCTGATAACAGCCACATGTAGGGTATTGCCGTACCCGGGAGAGCCAACATTACAGTTTATGAGGTGTATATCTCCGGTGGCGCATGCTGGGCACAATATATCGGACACTGAAATGGTATATATGTAGAAAATTGCAAATCTCACTCTGCACCATCTGCTGCGCATTATCTTTTACACAATACCTGTGGGGTCAAAATGCTCACTACACCTCTAGATGAATTCCTTAAGGGGTGTCGTTTTTAAAACGGGGTCACTTCTCGGGGGTTTCAACTGTACTGATACCTCAGGGGCTTCTGCACACACGACGTAGCACGAGAAAATTCCCAGTAGGCCACATGGTGGTCTTTTCCTTCTGAGCCCTCCCATGGGCCCAAACGGCAGTTTATCACCACAAATAGGGTATTGCCACACTCAGGACAAATTGGGCAACAAAATGCGGTATTTTATTCCTTGTGAAAATAAGAAATTTTGAGCCAAAACTACCTCTTATTGGAAAAAATAATTTTTTTTTTAATTCACAGCCCAATTCAAATAAATTCTGTGAAAAAACTATGGGGTCTAAATGGTCACAACACCCATAAATAAATTCTTTGAGGGGTGTAGTTTCCAAAATGGGGTGACTTCTGGTGGGTTTCCATTGCTTTGATACCTTTGGGGCTCTGCAAATGCGACATGGCACCCGAAAACCAATCCAGCAAAATCTGGGCTCCAAAGAACACATAGCGCTCCTTTCCTTCTGAGGCCTGCCATGGGCCCAAACGGCAGTTTATCACTACAAATGGGGTATTGCCGCACTCAGGACAAATTGGGCAACAAATTGGGGTATTTTATTCCTTGTGAAAATAAGAAATTTTGAGCCAAAACTACCTCTTATTGGAAAAAATTACATTGTTTTGAATTCACAGCCCAATTCAAATAAATTCTGTGAAAAAACTGTGGAGTGTAAATGGTCACAACACCCATAAATAAATTCCTTGAGGGGTGTAGTTTCCAAAATGGGGTCACTTCTGGTGGGTTTCCATTGCTTTGATACCTTTGGGGCTCTGCAAATGCGACATGGCACCCGAAAACCAATCCAGCAAAATCTGGGCTCCAAAGAACACATAGCGCTCCTTTCCTTCTAATACCTCCCATGGGCCCAAACGGCAGTTTATGGCCACAAATAGGGTATTGCTGCACTCAGGACAAATTTGGCAACAAAATGGGGTATTTTATTCGTTGTGAAAATAAGACATTTTGAGCCAAAACGACATCTTATTGGAAAAAAGTTTTTTTTTTTTTAAATTCACAGCCCAATTCAAATAAGTTCTGTGAAAAAACTGTGGGGTCTAAATGGTCACAACACCCATAAATAAATTCCTTGAGGGGTTTTGTTTCCAAAATGGGGTCACTTTTGGTGGGTTTCCATTGCTTTGATACCTCTGAGGCTCTGCAAATGCGACATGGCACCCGAAAACCAATCCAGCAAAATCTGGACTCCTAAGAACACATAGCGCTCCTTTCCTTCTGAGGCCTCCCATGGGCCCAAACAGCAGTTTATCACCACAAATGGGGTATTGCCGCACTCAGGACAAATTGGGCAACAAAATGGGGCATTTTGTTCCCTGTGAAAATAAGAAATTCTGATCAAAAATGACATCTTATTGGAAAAATTGTCATTCTTTTAATTTCACAGCCCAATTCAAATACGCGCTGTGAAAAAACTACGGGGTCAAAATGGTAACAATAACCATAAATTAATTCCTTGAGGGGTGCAGTTTCCAAAATGGGGTCAGTTTTGGGGGATTCCTACTGTTTTGGCACCTCAACACCTCTTCAAATCTGGCATGCTGCCTAAAATATATGCTAATAAAAAAGCACCACCAAAATGCACTAGGTTCTTCTTTGCTTCTGGGGCTTGTGTTTTAGTCCACGAGCACACTAGAGCCACATGTGGGACATTTATAAAAACTGCAGAATGAAATTTGCAAATTTCACCTCCACTTTGCTTTAATTCCTGTGAAATGCCTGAAGGGTTAAAAAACTTTCTAAATGCTGTTTTGAATACTTTGAGGGGTCTAGTTTTTAAAACGGGGTGCTTTATGGGGGTTTCTAATACATAGGCCCCTCAAAGCCTCTTCAGAACTGAACAGGTACCTTAAAAAAAAGGCTTTTGAAATTTTCCTAAAAATATGAGAAATTGCTGTTTATGTTCTAAGCCTTGTAACGTCCAAGAAAAATAAAATAATGTTCAAAAAACGATGCCAATCTGAAGTAGACATATGGGAAATGTGAACTAGTAACTATTTTGGGTGGTATAACCGTCTGTTTTTCAAGCAGATGCATTTAAATTCAGAAAAATGCTATTTTTTCTAAATTTTCTCTAAATTTTGCAATTTTTCTCAAATAAAGACTGAATATATCAACCAAATTTTACCACGAACATGAAGCCCAAAGTGTCACGAGAAAACAATCTCTGAATCGCTTGGATAGGTTTAAGCATTCCGACGTTATTACCACATAAAGTGAAATATGTCAGATTTGAAAAATGGGCTCTGAGCCTTAAGGCCCAAACTAGGCTGCGTCCTTAAGGGGTTAAAAAAACATTTGGCGTGTCATAGTGAGAGTGATATGTCAGAAGTTTTGATTGATGGGGGTCCCAGCATTGAGACCACCACCGATCACTAAAGCAAAGCAGCAGGAGTGCTCGGGTGAGCGCTGTTCCACTTAATTTCTGACTGTCTTTTCTCGGCGCGGTGTACGACTCATAGACTTTCTGTTGTGCCCATACACCGCATGGTCGGCTATCAGAGGAAAGACGATCAGAAACAAAGTGGCAAAGCACTCACCTGAGCGCTTCTGCCACTTTGTTTCAGCGATTGGTGGGGTCTCAGTGCCCGGACCCCCACCAATTAGAACATTTGACATGTCACTATGACATGTAATTTTTTTTAAAAAGTTTCGTTAGTTACCCTTTAAGCAGTCAGACACCCCTCCCCAATGCATCTGACTGACTGCTGAGTGCCCTATGGGAGGGTCTAAGCGTCTGACACTTAGGGCGGATTTACACGAGCGTGTGCGTTTTGCGCACGCAAAAAATGCGGCGTTTTGCGCGCGCAAAAGGCACTTAACAGCTCCGTGTGTCATCACCATATGATGCGCGGCTGCGTGCCTTTCACGCACCCGCCATCATTATGACACTCTGTTTGTATGTTTGTAGCACCTGGTGCTTTTCTGTTTGCAATCATAGTTATACTGCTGTTGAGCAAATCACGCACGTCCCACGGAGGTGCCTCCGTGTGGTCGAATGCGTGATTTTCACGCACCCATTGACTTCAACGGGTGCGTGATGCGCAAAAAACGCAGAAATATAGGACATGTCGTGAGTTTTACGCAGCGGACTCACGCTGCGCAAAAATCACTGACAGTCTGCACTGCCCCATATACTTGCATAGGTCCGTGCGACGCGCGTGAAAAGCAAGCGCGTTGCACGGACGTATTACACGTTCGTGTAAATCCGCCCTTATGGCTCTGGGGGGGAAGGAGTTATTCCCCTATAGAACCCTCAACAGTCAATCAAACGCTCTGACCCCCCCCCCCCCCACCTGCAGTATAGTAACTACTGAGGGCTCCATGGGGGAGATTATACTGCTTGGGGGGTTCTGAGCATCTGACTTACTGCAGAGGGCTCTATGGGTGGGAAATTATTTTGCACACAAAAAATGTGTGATTAAACACCCTATATACAATTCACACTAACACCACACACTATATATTCGATCCACACACACTACACGCACACACTATATAGACTTACATTATAGACACTATAAAAACATAGCACACACTATATACACAGCACACACTATATACACAGCACACACTATAGTCACAGCACACACTATATACACTATATACACAGCACACACTATATAGACTTACATTAACACACACACACACACACACACACACACACACACACACACACACACACACACTTACCAGTCTCTTCCTCTGCGGTGCTTGTCTCTGGCAGCCTCCAGGACCTTAATCATGTGACTGTGACGTCACCACAGGTCCTTCACCCTCTAGTTTCAGTTTTGCCGTTATCAGGCAGCTGCTGGAGGTTTAGACAGGAGGGACTGTGCACAGCAGCACAGAGGAGCAGACTGTCAAGGAGACTCCAGCACCTGCCCATCACAATCTCTGACAGTCTGCTCTCTACAGCTGATGTGCTGTGCCCCTGTTCCCTGGCCGCAATTGACTCCCCCTGCACATCCCCCCTGCCTCTTCATCAGCACGTGGGACCGATGATCGCTAGAATGCGGCCGGCAGCAGCCCTGGAGAGTTTTTTTCCACTTGTGTGTGGTCTGGGCAGCTATGGGCCCCCTGCAAGCCTGGGGCCCCGGGCGACCGCCCGAAACGCCCATATGGGGATCCGCCACTGACAGTGGTAGTTACACCACTGCCCATACCATTCTTTGAATTACCCATAGGGAGAGGGTCCAGGCACAGGTTCCCACCACCCATTAAAATAAGGGATTTAAGCAACCTTATCTGGGCCGTCTCTCACCAGGGGCCCCTTAGCGGCCGCATGTCTGGCTCTATGTTAAGTACGCCCTAGTTTTGAACGATTTTTGGAGTAATGTATTCATTTTTTTACAAAATATACTTCTGCTTACACAGAAGGAACAAACACATTTTGCTTGTTTAATTATGAATTCGATTTTCCAGTTGGCTCAAATCTGCTGGCAAAATAAATTTAAGAATAAGCAATAGATGTAATTACTGAATTTACTTAAAATAAAGTAAACAGAAGAACTCAAATCTGTTTCCACAATTCTAGCCATAGATTGAAAATGAAAAATACTGATCTACTAAATACAGATGTAGCAGAGATGTATAAATATAACACCATGAGTTAAAATAATGCAGTAGGTACACATGCAATCTAATGTAAAACCACACATAACACACACAGTGGGGGGAATTTATTAAGACTGGCATTTCATATGCCAGTTTTAATGTAAAGAGCGCTGGAGTGAGATGCACCTAATTTAATATGAGGTTTGCAACTACGAGCTGGTATAGATTTCCGCTATAATTTATACTAGTTTCTAGAGAAAAAGATAGAAATTTTGCATGACACTTAGCCCCACCCACTTTTTTAAAGGCTGCATAAAATGGTAATACATTTTAAATTATTGTCCAAATATGGTGTGCGCCATAATTTGCGACTTTTTAATGCTATAATACTGGCATGATAAGTTTCCCACGGTGATATCTCCACGAGTTGTACCAAATCAAAACTAAACCCTGCTACTTCTGTCAGATACCACTTTGCCATTTCAGTACAATGTCTGGACTACACATTACTGCTTCAAGATGCTGCTTCTCCATGAAGCAGGGGAATGGAGAATTTTAAAGTGTGTCGATCGTTACATAAAATATTAGTACATATGAATACATTAGTCTAATGTCTAAGTAATAATTGGCATCTTCTTCATCTTCCAGCAGCCTGCAGTTTCCCTTTCCATGTTTACAGACTTTCTCTAAATGTTCAAACCTTCGCACTCATAAAAAACTTGTGAACATAGCACAGAGGCGTAGCTAGATTCTCCAGCACCCGGGGCAAAGATCCAGTTTGGCGCCCCCCCCCCCCAACCTCTTTCCTGACATCTCCTTCCCCCTCGCCATGTTTGTTTTCCCTAACAATCAATGAGGTGTAATTTTTTTCCAATTTTTTTTTTATGTAACTCGAGCATGAAACGATTTCTACATTTTACAAGCAATATAGTTCTATATAAAACACCAGAACCAAGCTCATTACATATATACAGCACCAGAACAAAGCTCATTACATATATACAGCACCAGAACAAAGCTCAGTACATATATACAACACCAGAACCAAGCTCATTACATATATGCAACACCAGAACACAGTTCGTTACAGAACCAAGCTCAGTACATATATACAGTGCCAGAACAAAGCTCAGTAGATAAATACAACACCAGCACAAATACAGCTCAATTTAGTGCAACTCATACAGTCTTGGTTTGCACTAAATTGTATACAGCTCCCAGCATGGCCCAAACAATGATAAGGATATGCTGGGAGTTGCTGTTTCACAAAAACAAAATCATACCAGCCATCATCTCGATGCAGATCATACAGTTACTATAGTGCTGATTAGAGGCAGAATAAACATTTACATTAAGTGACTCACCAGTGACGATCTCAGATTCTAGTTGTTCTTTTTCTCTTTTTTTCTCTTACCGGTCCAGACCTCTATGATGACTTCTCCTGGCCACAGCCCATTTCTGCAGTTTGCAACTCAGATGTCTTCAGCTTCTCACTGTTCAAACATTTCTGCACCTATAAACAAAGATACAGTTATCATGGAGCCAGACACTACACACGTAAATATAATAGCACCATACACTGCACCTCTAATTATAATAGCACCATACACTGTGTCGCACACACACACACACACACACACACACCGTGCTCCCTTTAGATAGTGCCCCCCATAGAGCCCCTCATGGATAGTGGCCTACATACACCGTGTTCCAAATTATTATGCACATTGGATTTAAGTGTCATAAACATTTAATTATTAGTTTTTCAATTAAACTCATGGATGGTATTGTGTCTTAGAGCTCTTTGGATCATTGTAATCAATCTCAGACACCTGTGATAATTAGTTTGCCAGGTGTGCCCAATCAAAGGAAAACTACTTAAGAAGGATGTCCCACATTATTAAGCAGGCCACAGGTTTCAAGCAATATGGGAAAGAAAAAGGATCTCTCTGCTGCCGAAAAGTGTAAAATAGTGCAATACCTTGGACAAGGTATGAAAACATTGGATATTTCAACTAAACTTAAGCGTGATCATCGTACTGTGAAAAGATTTGTGGCTGATTCAGAGCAGAGACGGGTTCGTTCAGATAAAGGCATAATGAGGAAGGTTTCTGCCAGACAAATTAATAGGATTAGGAGAGCAGCTGCTAAAATGCTATTGCAAAGCAGCAAACAGGTATTTGAAGCCGCTGGTGCCTCTGGAGTCCCGCGAACCTCAAGGTGTAGGATCCTCCAGAGGTTTGCAAGTGTGCATAAAGCTATTATTCGGCCACCCCTAAACAATGCTCACAAGCAGAAACGGTTGCAGTGGGCTCAGAAATACATGAAGACTAATTTTCAAACCGTGTTGTTTACTGATGAGTGTCGTGCACCCCTGGATAGTCCAGATGGATGGAGTAGTGGATGGTTGGTGAATGGTCACCATGTCCCAACAAGGCTGCGACGTCAGCAAGGAGGTGGCGGTGTCATGTTTTGGGCTGGAATCATGGGGAGAGAGCTGGTAGGCCCCTTTAGGGTCCCTGACGGTGTGAAAATGACCTTTGCAAAGTACGTAGAGTTTATGACTGACCACTTTCTTCCATGGTACAAAAAGAAGAACCGTGCCTTCCGTAGCAAAATTATCTTCATGCATGACAATGCACCATCTCATGCTGCAAAGAATACCGCTGTGTCACTGGCTGCTATGGGCATAAAAGGAGAGAAACTCATGGTGTGGCCCCCATGTTCCCCTGAGCTCAACCCTATTGAGAACCTTTGGAGCATCCTCAAGCAAAATATCTATGAGGGTGGGAGGCAGTTCACATCAAAACAGAAGCTCTGGGAGGTTATTCTGACATCCTACAAAGATATTCAAGCAGAAACTGTCCAAATACTCACAAATTCAATGGATGCACGAATTGTGAAGGTGATATCAGAGAAGGGGTCCTATGTTAACATGTATCTTGTCCTGCTAAGTTTTTTTTGATTGAAAGAGCTTTTGATTTCTGTAAATATGACCTCCTGATGCTGCAAATTCAACAAATTACCATTTTAGTTCTCTTTACAACCTTTAAATGTTTTGATCTCTGTTGTGCATAATAATTTGAAACAGGGCATTTAGAGTTTTTTACTTCTAAAAAAAAATCTGTTATCATTAGGAGATTTGTTCAATAAAATGGGCATTATACTCCAACGATTGATGGCTTGAAGATTATACTGACTGTCATTTGCATCGACTATTTAGGAAAATCAGCGAAAAATAACATTTGCATAATAATTTGGAATGCGGTGTAGATCCCCCTGTAGATAGTGACTACCGTAGAGCCCCTGTAGGTAGTGGCCCACATACAGCCCCCTGTAGATAGTGTCCCACATATAGCCACCCCTGTAGATAGTGCCCACTGTAACGTCCATGGCCGCGGGCCGTCGGGTTTACTCAGCTCCCGACGCCCGCAGCCATAGATCCGTTATCACTTCCGCTCCGGTCTTCTATGTCCCGTAGGGTGCGCGCACACTCGTTCCCGGACTTAAAGGGCCAGTGCGCGCACAAAGAAATCGTCATCATCAACTGCCACGACTTCCTGGTCTATGAGAAGGCCACAGGCCTTCTTATCCTTGCCTGAGCATTGTTAGTCTTCCCAGTCTGTCTTGCAAATGGTCCCTTAGTGTTTCCCATTCCAGTTGTCACCCGTGCCTTGCTTCCTGTTCCTGTTTCCCATGTTGTGCCTATAGTATCGAGTCGTGCCACGTCCTGTGTCATCTGCCACGTCCGGAGGAATCCGCCACGTCCTGTGTCATCTGCCACGTCCAGAGGAATCCGCCATGTCCTGTGTCATCTGTCACGTCCGGAGGAATCCACCATGTCTGGCGCAACCTGCGGCACCTGTGTCATCCGCCTTGTTTGGCGTTATCTTCTGCACCCATCTCCATCAGTGCCAGAGCTGCGGCCACTGTCTGGACTCTTGTGCAGGACATTGTATTGCTGGCGTTCCCTGTTGTTTGGCCAGCTGCCTCCCCGCTACGGCGGTACGGCCTAGTTGGTCCACTAACCCGCTTCGTGACACCCACATATAGCCACCCCGGTAGATAGTGTCCCACATATAGCCACCCCTGTAGATAGTGCCCACATATAGACACCCCTGTAGATAGGGCTTCACATATAGCCCACCCCTGTATACAGTGTCCAACATATAGCCCACCCCTGTAGATAGTGCCCTGCATATATCTTCCCCTATAAATAGTGCTGCACATATAGCCCACCCGTTTATAGTGCCTCACATATAGCCCTCCGTATAGTGCTCCACTAAAGCCCACCCCTGTATATAGCCCCCCTTGTGGATAGTCTATAGCCCCCTTGTAGAAGGAGTCAACCTCTGTATATAGCCCCCCCCCCGGTAGATAGAGCCAACCCGTGTAGATAGAGCCCACCCTGTATATAGCCCCCACTGTAGCTAGAGCCTCCCCTGTAGATAATATCACTCACATTTTTATTAGGATACAAAAAAACAAAACTTTACATGCTCACCTTAATCTCGTTCCCGCGCCATCCGGTGTCAATGCAGACCTGCTCTCTTCTGAGCAGGTCTGCTGGGGTTAAATGATGCAAGCTACGCGATGACACCCTCGCGCCGCTTGCATTGTTGAAAAGCGCTGATTGACAGGGCAAGTCATTCTGCCCTGCCAATCAGCACCTTTCATAGACGAAGGCGCGATGCCGTCATTGCGCCGCTTGCGCCTAGGAAAGGCTCTGATTCGCAGGACACTATGACATTTCCTGTCAATCAGTGCCTTTCAATGACGAAAGCGGCGCAAAGAACCAATCGCGCCGCTTGAGTAGTTGAAAGGCGATGAATGGCCGGGCACAGAACGTACCCGGTTATTTATCGCCTACAGTGCAGAAGGGGTGGTGGATTCAGAGCGGCTGCCGTCATGCCCTTGCGCCCCCCTACCTTCATTCTTAGTTGCGCCCGGGGCACATGCCCCGCCTGCCCACCCCCCTAGCTACGACCCTACACATGTGTAATCGCTGGCGCCCCCAGCGATGAGAAGTAAGGACCGGAATTCCCCTGAAGTAGCCAGCGCTCCATTCATTTCCATGGGACAACTGTCTCCTGCAGCTCCATAAAAATAAATGAAGGAATTCTCATTCAGGGGAATTTCGGTCCCCTGTTCTCATCGCTGGGTGTCTGACCACTGTATGATGTATCCCCTATAGGGTGGATGGGGGATACATGTGGTTGTGGATCAACCCCTTTAACTAGCGTTTCTAAAATCATAAAATGTCATGAAATGTTTATGATTTTAGAAACACTAGTGTTCCCAGGCACTAAATTGATTTTACTTTATACTCACCACTGTGTTTACTTTGCTCCGCTTGGTGCTGCGGTGCCCAACGCTCTGCTCCGTCGCTCCATTCAGAACGCTGTTACGCCCAGCGTCATAGTGACGGAAGCACAGCGGAACATTTTTCAGACGCCCCTGGACAGCGGTAAGAAACCTGGACTGTTCCTCCTTATCCGTCGGTTAGGACCTATGTCAGTAGCGGCAGCTGTCCCAGCGGCGCCCCCCCGTTCCTACATTCTATTTGCGTCCGGGGCACATGCCCAGCCTGCCCCCCCCCTAGTTACGCCCCTGCATAACATACTAAACAGGAAAGAGGGTGAGGAGGGGGATTCTGCTGAAGTGTTTCCATTTTTTAGTGTCTGTAAGTTGGCACTCTGGGAAAAGGAAGGGGTAGCAGCAGAGAGGAGAAAACTGATTGGCTCAAAGCACATAGCCCAACTCTTACATAACATCAGGTAAACTCCTCCCAATCAGTAAGCATGGAGCATGTACATGAAATGAACATTAACAGAAACCAATAGGGGAAAGGAAAAAGACCCAAAATCTGCAGGATACATACAACAGTTTTGGCTGCACTACATCTAATTCACATTTAAAGCCGCCAACGTTTTTTTTGTCTTTTTTTTTTTTTTTAAAGATAGGAATAAGATGTAACTATATAAAAAATATATAATGTTTTTTATCTGTGGAAGCTTGTGAAAAAAAATCTTTTAATAGGCAAAACACCTTTTCTAGGCCTAGGGCTGTCAGTATTTACCTATAGTACCTGTAGTAGTACCTGTCAGCTCTCCGGCGATCTTGATGCTGGGACTGACGGTGACATGACAAAGGATCCCCTTTCTATTTCAGCACTGCAATCCACATGAATTGCGGGACTTTAGAGATGAAATGGCCACGACCAGATTTATCTCCAATCCCAGCCGCTCAGACAAGAGTACAGCCGTCAATCACAGCCACCGTCCTTTGGACGATCATGCAGGCACAACTTTTGTGCCCTTGTGATCACATTAATGTACATGTATATAAAAATGCAAGATTTACCTCCTACTTATGACATAGATATTGTAGCGTCCATGTCCGCGGACCTTCGGGTTTACTCACCCCCCGGCGGCCACAGCCATGTATACGTGAGAACTGGCTCGCATCTCGTTCCTAGGAGACGCCAGCACTCACTTCCGCTGTGTCCCGTAGTGTCTGTGCGCCCACTCGTGCCTGCTCTTAAAGGGCCAGCGCGTGGACAAATAGGAGTCATCAACTGCCATGATTCCCTGGACTATAAAAAGGGCCCTGCCCTTCTGATCCTTGCATGAACGTTGTTAGTTTATCCCATGTCAGTCTTGCAAATGGTCCCTTAGTGTTATCCCGTTCCTGTAGTTACTCGTGACCTGTTTTGCTGTATCCTGTATTCGATGCTGTGTTCTTTTTCCTGAGTCTGTAGTGTTGGAGTCGTGTTTCACTGCATCTGCTGTATCTGCCACATCTTGTGTCATCTGCCATGTCCAGTGTGATGTACCACATCTGGCGCAACCTGTAGTACCTGCTGTCATCCGCCACGTCTGGCGTAACCTCCTGCACTCACCTCCATCCGTGCCAAAGCCTCGGCTACTGTCTGGACTATTCAGGTACCCTAGTGCGGGACTTTGTATTGCTGGGGTGCTCTGTTCTTTGGCCAGCTGCCTCCCCGCTTTGGCGGTGCGGCCTAGTGGTTCCACATATCCACAGATCGTGACAGTACGCTCAGGCCATGGACTCCGCTGGTCAACCAGAGACCTTGACGACACAAGCCACGCTTGCCGAGATGCAAGACCTCCAGTCATGGCAAGACCAACTCCTCCTGTCGGTGAACACCATTGCTCATCAGCTGGTTGCTCTGACCACAGTCGTCACCGCACCCATTCCTGCTGTTCTTCCTGCTACACTTCCTGTCTGTACCAGTGCCAATCCTCTATGCTTCTTGTCGCTACCTCCTCGCTATGACGGAGACACGAGGGCCTGCCGGGGATTCCTGAATCAGTGCCAGATCCACTTCAGACTACATGCCAGGGCCTTCTCTTCTGATGACGCCAGGATCGCCTTCATCATCTCTCTCCTTACTGGTAAAGCCCTGGCATGGGCAAATCCTCTGCGGGAACATCAGGGACCAGAGACCCATGACTTGCAGTGCTTTTTACGGACGTTCCGTTCGATATTTGAGGAACCTGGGAGAGTTTCTTCGGCTGCTGCATCCCTGCTGACCCTACACCAGGGAGACCTCTCCATGGGCGAGTATGCAATACATTTTTGTACCCTGGCTGCTGAATTAACTTGGAGCAATGAGGCTTTGGTGGCCACATTCTGACAGGAACTGTCGTCTGGGATTAAAGACGAGCTGACCGCTCACCTACCCTGGACGATCTCATTCTACTAGCCACCTGGGTTGACATGAGGATCCTGGAGTGTTCCCAAGAAGTTCATCCTGGAGAGAGGATTTCCTAGGCTGGATTCTACTTTCCAGCAATCCCTACTATCCTCCTCAGTCGTCCTACCAGAGGATCTTATGTAGATGGTCCGAGTCAAATTGTCTACCCAGGAGAGACAACGCAGATGCACTTCTGGACTTTGTCTGAATTGCGGCCTCTGAGGCCATATTGTGCGTTTGTGTCCCCAGAGGCCAGAGAGACCCCAGTGCCTAGGATTTGTTGGAGAGACAACCCTAGGTGGGACGGTACCTAATAAACCATTCTCTTCCAAGTTGACCATTCCTGTGATCATAGTATCCGGCGAAAGGACGCATCAGGTTTCTGCCTATCTGGACTCCGGGTCCGCAGAAAACTTCATCCAAAAGCAGCAAGTGGATCTTATCCAATTGCCCACAGTTCCCCTGGAGACATCTTTTGCTGTTGCCTCGGTGAATGGACTGCCTCTGCCCAATCCGATCGTATCTATGACGAAGCCGCTGAAGCTCCAAGTTGGAGCCCTTCATTCTGAACTAATTACATTTTTTGTTTTGCCCAAAGCCATTAATCCTGTTCTGCTGGGCCTGCCTTGGCTTCAACTGCATGCCCCAGTCCTGGACTGGAGTTTCGGAGAAGTTCTCCAATGGGACTCCAAATGCCTCGGTCGCTGTCTGTTGCAGATCCATCCTGTCCAGCCTCCTCTGCCTCAGTTATTGGCTGGACTGCCCCCCTATTTTGCTCAGTTTGCGGATGTCTTCAGCAAGAGGGAGAATGAGACGCTGCCTCCACAACAGACTTATGACTGCCCCTTTGAACTGGTTCCAAATGCCTCTCTCCCCCGTGTATGGGTATATCCTCTCTTCTTTCCAGAGACTCTATCCATGTTGGCCTATATCAAGGAGAATTTGGAGAGGGGTTTTATACGAAAGTTTTCCTCCCTGGCCGGGCCGGGTTCTACTTCGTTAAAAAGAAAGACGGATCTCTTCGACCCTGCATTGACTACCGTGGTCTCAAACAGATCAGAGCCAGGAACAAATACCTGTTGCCACTTATATCTGAACTGTTTGACTGTATACGAGGAGCCATAATTTTTTCAAAATTAGACTTGCGTGGGGGTTATAATTTGATCCGAATCCACCAAGGGGACAAGTGGAAAACGGCGTTCAACACCCGAGACGGGCACTACGAATATCTGGGGATGCCATTTGGACTGTGTAACGCTCACGCGGTCTTCCAGGAATTTGTCAATTATATTTTCAAGATCTCCTCTATGTCTGTGTTGTAGTTTATCTCTATGATATTTTGCTTTTCTCCTCAGATCCGACAACTCATCGGAGGCATGTTCGTCAAGTTCTACTGCGATTGAGGGAGAATCGCTTATATGCCAAGTTGGAGAAGTGCATCTTTGAAAAGAACTCTCTGCCCTTCCTGGGCTACATCATCTTGGATCAAGGTATCAAGATGGATCCTGAGAAAGTAAAGTCCATTCTGGAGTGGCTATGTTCTCAGGGCCTGAGGTTCATTCAGCGTTTCCTGGGATTCGCCAATTTCTACCGACAGTTTATCCCAAACTTCTCATCACTGATGGCTCCCATCTCTACCCTTACCAAGAAGGGTGTGAATGCCAAGGTGTGGACTCCAGGGGCCGAATCCGCATTTATTAGCCTCAAGAGAGCCTTCTCTTCAGCCTCGATCCTCCATCATCCTGACGTGTCTCGGCAGTTTTCATTGGAGGTGGACGCTTCTTCTGTTGGTGCAGGTACACTTCTGTTCCAGAGGAGCTCCAAAGGAAAGGCAGTAGTATGTGGCTATTATTCGAGACTTATTTCTTCTGCAGAGCGCAACTACTCTATTGGGGATCGGGAGCTGCTGGCCATCAAATTGGCTCTGGAGGAGTGGAGACATCTGCTAGAGGGCGCAGCTTACCCCATCATGATCTACACCGAACACAAGAACCTCACCTAACCTCACCTATCGCTCAACGACTAAATCCCTGTCAAGCCAGGTGGTCGCTGTTCTTCGCCCATTTCCAATTTGTGCTCCACTACCGTCCCGCTGACAAGAATATGAGGGGCGATGCCCTGTCCAGGTCATTTGAGACGGATGACATGGTGGAGTCCCTTCAAAGTATCATAGACCCATCCTGCATTGTCACTGACAATCCTTTGCAGGTCAGAAACATCCCTCCGGGGAGGATTATTTTTGTTCGGTTGTTAGACAGGAGAAGAATTCGTCGCTGCAGACCACGGCTCTAAACTGGCTGGGCACGCTGGTGTTCGTAAAAGACCCGAGACCTGATTGCTCGTCACTTCTGGTGGCCCACGCTACCCAAAGATGTTGTGGGCTTTGTCTATTCATGCACGGTGTGTGCTTCTAACAAGGTTGCTCATTCCATGCCTGCCTGCCTGCTTCCATCAGTGTCCCCTGGCAGCACATTGCGATGGACTTTGTCACAGATCTTCCTCCCTCAGCAGGATGCAACACTGTCTGGGTGGTGGTGGACCGGTTCTCGAAGATGGCACATTTTATCCAGCTGACCGGCCTACCTTGTGCTCTCCGACTGGCAAGTCTCTTCATTCAGCACATCTTCCGCTTGCATGGCTTGCCCCTTCACATCGTGTCTGATCGGGGGGTTCAATTTAGCTCTAAGTTTTCCTCTGCCTATCACCCCCAGTCCAATGGGCAAGTCGAGAGGATTAACCAGATCATCGAGAATTATCTCCGCCACTTCATCTCCTTGCAGCATGATAACTGGGTACAGCTTCTTCCATGAGCTGAGTTCTCGTATAACAACCACATGAGTGAGTCCACCACTTCCACAACATTCTACATTGGGTACAGTCAACATCCTAGAGTCTCTCTTCCTGTGTCGACTACTTCTCAGGTACCTGTTGCTGACTCTGCATTTGGGGACTTTCTGCAAATCTGGCAATAGACCGGTCCTCTATTTTGCTGGCAGTCGATCGCATGAAGCAAACAGCGGATAGAAAAAGAAGAGAGCTGCCTCAGTATCTTTTAGGAAGCAAAGGCTTGCTGTCCTCACAGAACATTTGTTTAAAGTTGCCTTCATACAAGTTTGCTCCCAGTTTCCTTGGACCTTTCGAGATATTGCAACAGATAAACCCCGTCTCCTATAATCTTTGGCTGCCTCCTACCCTCAGAATACCCAAGTCCTTTCATGTGTCCCTCCTGAAGCCTGTGGTCCTGAACTGCTACAGTAAGACTCACAGTCCTGCAATTGCTCCCAGCGGTTCATCCGATGTGTTTGAGGTGAGAGAGATCCTGGACTGCAAAAGGGTAGGAGGAAGGACTTTCTATTTGGTGGACTGGAGAGGGTTTGGTCCTGAGGAGAGGACCTGGGAGCTGGAGGAGAACCTCATTGCCCCTGCTCTCATTAAGAAGTTTCTCTCTCGCTCTGGCCCCAAGAAGAGGTGGCATAAGAGCGGGGATACTGTAGCGTCCATGGCCGCGTACCGTCTAGTTTACTCACCCCCCGGTGGGCGCAGCCATGGATCCGTGAGCACTGGCTCGCATCTCCTTCCTAGGAGACGCCAGCACTCACTTCTGCTCTGGTCCGCCGTGTCCTGTAGGGTGCGCACGCATGCTCTTAAAGGGCCAGCACGTGCACAAATGGAAGTCATCATCAACTGCCATGATTCCCTGGACTATAAAAAGGGCCCTGCCCTTCTCATCCTTAACTGAGCATTGTTAGTTTATCGCATGTCAGTCTTGTAAATGGTCCATTAGTGCTAACCCATTCCTGTTGTTACCCGTGCCCTGTTACCTGTATCCTGTATCCCGTGCTGTGTTTTTGTTCCTCAGACTTTAGAGTTGGAGTCGTGTTTCACTGCATCTGCTGTCATCTGTCATGTCCAGTGTGATCCGCCACGTCTGCCGCAACCTGCGGCACCTGCTGTCATCCGCCATGTCTGGCATAACCTGCTGCACCCACCTCCATCCGTGCCAAAGCCTCGGCTACTGTCTGGACTATTCAAGTACCCTAGTGCGGGACTTTGTATTGCTGGGGTGCTCTGTTGTTTGGCCAGCTGCCTCCCCACTACGGCAGTGCGGCTAGTAGGTCCACATACCCACAGACCATGACATATATAGGTGAATATGCAAAAAGGAGTTAAAAGCTTCCCTAAGTGCTGCCATATTGAAGGCACAAACATCCCACTCCTGTGCGCTTTATATAAGCTGCAAATAATGGAAGTAAATGGAGAGAAAAATCACCATGGACTAAAACAGCCCCCAGGAACAGATAAAGCACTGTCCCTTCTCCAGAGACCACGGGATGACAGAGGAGCTGCATACAGAACCTTTTCTGTGCATATCATGTTTAGTGTTGCAGTCCTGCCTTATCTAGGCCTCCAGCAATATAATAATATTGTCATCTTTTTTTTTTCTAAATCTCTGCCCTCTAATGACAATGAGATGACTCTGCTGACCCTCTCCCAGTCTACACTGCAAAGCTGAAAAGAGAGTTGCAGAAAACAGGAAATATCAGCCTATTGTGCATATGTCTGCGTGTGTCTGGTAAAAAAAACTGGAATATTTCTAAAAATATATGTATATAGATAGTCAGATAAAAAATAAAAAAATATCACCATTATTATTATTATTATTTTATCACAAATTTTTGATTTGAATTATATGTAATTTTCTGACTAACTATTTGAATTTACTCTCTAGTTTGTGTCTCATTTCTCTGGTTATTTTAATTTACATTTGTTTGTAGAACCTTAAAAAAACACATCCAATTCTATTTTACTTTCCCACTTTAAATCCTCTGTTTTAAAAAAAAAAAAAAGCAAAAACCATAAAACTTTTATAAATGGTTATTAATTATCTGAACAGTAAATACAATCTCTGCCACTTGAGTTCTCATCTAATGCGCTATGAGACTTTTCCCCTGGAAATATTTCAACTCTTGAGTAATCTCAGTTTTCTTTCTTCTGGGTAAAACATTTTATAAATAAAATAAATTCACTCTGGAGAAGGAAATATAGAGAATATTACCATGTTCATTTTACTTTGCATGCCAAAAAGCTCAAGGCAGGGCCTCCCATCCCTTGCAATTTATACGCGTAATTATCTGCTTTGCATGCAATATTGTGTAGTGTTATAGTGATATATATGCGTATCGTCAGCAATATACACAAAATAAATTTTAACAACGCACAATATTATATATCGTTATGAATAGAGCAATCAAGTTGTGAGCTGCAATATAATACATTGGATTACATTTGTATTCATATTAATGTTTTTCTCTTAAAATATAAAAAATACAACCAAAACACTGCATCACATTGAAGTAATCAAACAGTGTTATCCCATTTCATTTATTTATGTTCCTTAATAATTTATTTACCTAGAGACCGCACTTGTTTAACTTTCTTCCATAATGAATCAGAATACAGTATTCTTCTTTTTAGTTGATTTCTTACATTTAATAAATAAACAAAACAGAATATATTGTTCATTTCTTTATTCTGTTTCTGCATACATTAACCAGTAACTTTGACAGAAACATTTCCATCATGTTAATTGGCTTAATACGTTTTTGCTTTTGTAGCTTTATTTCGTTATTTCCAAACTTAACGGGGTTGTTTGGTTTGGTAAACCTTTTTTAAATAACCTATAAGGGAATTATAAGTTAATAGAGTAGGTCCTTCCCCCTTCAGTACCCTCAACCAGAGCTGAGAAAGAGTGTTTCATGCTCTGGAGGACCTGGTACATCTGTTGATTACATGTACAACCTATTGATTTGAACTGTGTAATGCTTAATTTCCCCTGTGGTGGCGCTGCAGAGGAATTGAACACTTCCTGACAAGTTACCGTGAAGATTACAGCTGATCGTTGCTGGCCTATTTGCAGATCTTCAATGGATCCTTCTAACATACACAAGGAAATTGTTCTCATATTACCAAAATGACATTTAATTTAACTTTTTAAACTGAATTTTGTATTATTAGACTGGATATTTCTAGAACATCTTACAAGGATTGCCCCTATACATTTATTAAGTCAACTATTTGTGCCAATAAAGCAAACATGTGGAAGCAATTGTGCTCTTTAAACAGTGTGATAAACTGCTGAATATAGGTCTGGTAAGCATCTCGTCATATTTGCCCATGTGTCGGACTGAGGTTTCTTAGACCCACCAGGGGAATTGATTCTGAGGGCCAATCCATGTGGTTGTCTTTTGTTGGATCTTTGAGCTTTGGCCCAGCGCAGAATCCTTTGGTACTCCGGTAGGCAGGGGTGAACCTAGCCCGTTTGCTGCCTGAGGCGAACTATAGAAAGGTGCCCCCCCCCCACAAACCTATCCAAGTAACCACAGCCGGACGTTCTGACTTTATGCTGAGTTCAGCGGCCCAGCGCGGATGGCATGATGCAGTGACGTAATCGCGCTAGGCCACTGACGTCAATAGCGTGCTCTTGGACTGTTGTAGACCGCAGGCCTAAACCAGGCTGTGGTCTACAAGAGAAAATGGTGGGGCAGGGAGTCAACGGCCCAGGGCTGGCTAGCACATTTTAGCCTGGAGGCAAGCACACAGCACTTTCCCAAGAGTAGCGGCCCATTTTGGGGGCATTGTGCAATTGCTGAGTTTGTCCTCCCTAACACCACCTCTATAGAACTGCTACATGTCAATGGAAAAATCTTCCACCAGAGGAAAAAATGTTTCCCAATGGTGGAGTAAAAGAAAGCTTCATCCGAGCCTGGGACCTGGTATTCTGCCATGTGGAAAAAATGTTCCCTCTGGCGAAAGACTTTTCAGTTGACAGGTAGCAGAGTCTGAAGGGGAATTATTTTTTTTTTTTACCTCTAGATTCTAGTGCATTGCAGGGGAGAAGGAAAGTGTATATTTTTTTTAGTTTTCATACTTTTTTTTTTCCCGGTTGGTTCCAATGGACCGTTTGGACTACGCCGTAGATTTATTTGTCTACTTTGATGATCTATGTTTTTGTTTTTTTAAATAAAATGGTGAAAGCGGGTGGTGTGAGGGAGTTTTTATTTAAATTAAAAAATGTTTCTTATGTCAATGTGTTTTTTTAATACATTATTACCGCCAGTGTAATGGCCGCTATCTGATTGACAGCATCCATTACTAAGGCTGGGGCTTACTGTTAACCAGTAAAAAGGCTAGCACCAACCTCCCATTATTACCCCGGTACCCAACCCCGCCAGGGGTACCGGGAAGAGCCGGGTAAAATCCAATGACTGAACATATGAAGCGACGGCCGGGCACCGTCATCCCTTCAGATGGTCGGGTATTGGATCGTACCTGGCTCCTCCTGGTACCCCTGATAGCGGTGGGTACTGGGGTAATAATGGGAGGTTGTGCTAGCCTTTTTACTGGTTAACATAAGCCCCAGCCTTAGTAAAGGATGCTGTCAGACAGCGGCTATTACGAAGACGGTAATAAAGTATAAAAAAAAAGACATACTATTTTTTTAATTTAAATAAAAACTCTGTCACATAACCCTCTGACCATTTTATTAAAAAAATGTAGATCATCAAAGTAATCCAACGAATCTACGACGTTGTCCAAATGGTCCAGCGAAACCTGCAAAACAAAACAACCAGTATAAAAAATAATAATACTTCTACTCACCTACTGCAGTCTTCTGTCTTCTCCCCTGCGCTGCAATAGAAACTAGAGGTCAATGAACTGTAGCTCCTATTGTGGCGCCCGGGACCTAGAGATCCGGCAGAAATGTTAATCGTTATTAATAATTCTGACGCATCTGGGAGGTCCCATGCACCAGAAAATGCTAATGCAGGGACTCCTAAAGTGACAGAAGAGTCCCTGTATTATCTACGTGACCGGGGTTACTAGCAGTCACATTGAAGTGTTAGGTAAGAGTTTGCGGCAGGAGGAGGCGGCAATTCAAATGAATTGACGGGCGGTCCTGCATTTACAGCAGGCAGGGCCTGGAAATTAATTTCAATTGACAGACAACTCCTGCGATGACTGCAGTGGCTGTCGCTCTTAGATAAAATGGCGCCCGTCTTCCCCTAGAAGCGAGGGTCGCTGTGGGCAGTGGCGGATTAAGTAGACGATGGGCCCTGGGCTGTTACCCAAACTTGGGCCCCCCTTCGCACCGCCGCCCTGCCGCGCCGTAACTATTTTTAACACTACCTTTTTGGGCAAGCATTAACAAATGGGTGTTATGGATTCCCCTTGTCACAGGGCTGTGTCCCTACATACTGACAGTATCACACTGTGCAGGGACACATCATCCTGACAAGGGGAATTGTCTATCAGTCCTGGACTGCAGAAAGACTTTTTGTGAAATACAAGGATTTCCTATAATAAAAATGTCAGGAGAGGTGACAGATTCTCTATAAATCTAGTGACTCACATGTGACGACGTCTCAGATTCTAGTAGTTTTTTTTCCTCTTTTCTTCTCCATACGGTCCAGAGTTTATGACGACGTCTCCTGGCCATGACTGATTTCTGCAGAATTTGCCACTCAGATGTCTTCGACTCCTCACTTTTTCAACATTTCCACACCTATAAATGAAAATAAAGTTATCATGGTGCCACATACTGTACCCCTAAATATAATAGCACCAAACACTGCGCGCCTGAATATAAAAATACCACACACTGTAAAACACCACAAACACACAGCCCCCTGTACGTAGTGCCAAACACAGCCCCCTGTACATAGTGCCACACACAGCCCCTGTACATAGTGCCACACACAGTCCCCTGTACATAGTGCCACACACAGTCCCCTGTACATAGTGCCACACACAGTCCCCTGTTCATAGTGCCACACACAGTCCCCTGTACATAGTACCACACACAGTCCCCTGTACATAGTGCCACACACAGTCCCCTGTACATAGTGCCACACACAGTCCCCTGTACATAGTGCCACACATAGCCCCTGTGGATATTACACCCCCCCATAGATAGCGCCACACACAGCCCTCTGTACATAGTGCCACACAGAGCCCCCTGTACATAGTGCCACGCACAGCCCCCTGTACATAGTGCCACACACAGCCCCTGTGGATATTACACCCCCCCCATACATAGCACCACACACAGCCCCCTGTAGATATCATACATCCCCCCCATAGAGAGCGTTACACACAGCCCCCTATAGATACAAATGAATATCCCCCCCAAACGGAAATCTTTAGCAAAGTTTCCATCACCATTGAGATCAATGGTGATGCAATCGGTAGCTAAGGTTTCCATTTGCCTTTACGTTGAGGGGTTAACCAGATGGAAACCCTCAACGGAAGGGCGGCGGTGATGTGAACAGGGCCTTAGATACAGGGCCTTAGATACAGGGCCCATGTGCATGTTTTATACTGTTTGTTGGACCCTGTATCTAAGCCTAATGTAGGCTTAGATACAGGGTCCAGCAGACAGTATTCTTATGCAGTACAAGCTGGGCCCTGTATCTAAGCCTAACACACTTTAGGCTTAGATACAGGCTTTAAAGGTTTAAACATTGATGGCCTACCTTCAGTATAGGCCATCAATTGCTGATGGGTTGGGGTCAGACACCCGGGACCCCGCCAATTAGTTGTTTTGAAGGATTGCAGCCGCTCATACGAGTGCTGCTTCCCCTTCATTTCCCTCACTTGCTCACACTGTGAATCGCTGACACGTCCGTGTCAGCGATTCAGTGTGAGAAAGTGAGCGGAATGAAGGGGAAGTAGCGCTCGTACGAGCGGCTGCAACCCCTTAAAAACAGCTGATTTGCAGGCGTCCCAGGTGTCTGACCCCAACCCATCAGCAAAACAATAAAACTAAACTTACCTCCTCTTCGGCCGCAGGTCCTCACTGCATCAACTGTCGGGACGCTGTGCGCGCCGCATAGCATCGTGACGTTATGCGCTGCGCATAGCGCTGTGACGTCACAACATCCGATGCGCTCCAGGAAGAGGAGGGGTAATTACTGTCAGTTACTATAGTAACAGGGGCCCGTGTAGTTTATTACATAAGCCCCAGTTACTATAGTAAATTTTCATTGATGTGTGAATGTGGCTGCCGCTAGCACCGGGGCCCCCTCCAGTGCTAGCGACGCCACACCGGGCATGAGGGGGGCCGTTCGATCATGGGTGGTTCGGACGGCCATGGGCCCCCCGGGAGCCTTGGGCCCCGGGCGGCCGCCCGAACCGCCTTAATGATAATCCGCCACTGGCTGTGGGTCCCTGTGAACCGTACATGCCACAGAGCACAGTTCAAAGCTAAAATGGCTCCAGCAGGAGATAGGAAAGTAGGGATGGGAGCCGACCCTATACCCTGGGTGCGCCATATAGCACCTGTGTATGTGTCATGCAGAAACATAAATACAGATTCTAATAAAGATGGCTGCCCCATCTTTATTAGTACAAATATATGAATAATTACAGTCACATTAGGGAACATTAAAATAGTTAGAAAAAATAGGCCCATAACTTAAAACACAAAAAACATACAAAAAAACTTTCCTTAAGAGTATATTCACACAGAGTTTTTTGCAGGCAAAGATTTTGATCTGCCCGCACGCCGTTTGCCGCGCTTTTCGCTCGTGTCCATTGAGCGCAACGGGCAAAAACGCTGCAAAATATACTTTCTCTGCCCCCCATTGATATCAATGTGAGGAAAGAGATGTAAACGCCCAAAGATAGGGCATGCCGCTGCTTTTTCCGCTTTTTGGCGCGTTTTCCGACATGGTTTTGATCATTGGGGGTCTTAGCACTTAGCACTCCGCGATCGCTAAAACGAAATAGCAAAGGTGCTCAGGTGAGCGTAGTGCCGCTTCGTTTCTTATTGGCGTGTGTGTGTGTGTGTGTGTGTGTGTGTGTGTATATATATATATATATATATATATATATAATCCAAAAATCAGGCAGCACTCCAAAATATAAGCAAGGTAGAAAACGGATCCATTCATTTCTATGGCCCTATGCACACGACCGTGGTTTACACTGATCCGTATGGGGGCTACAAATCTGGACGTTTCAGCTCAAGACAGGAGCCTTTTTCAAGTGTCACTTGGAAAAGGCTCCTGTGTTGAGCTGAAATGTCGTGTTTTGTATGGACTAATAAAGCACCTTTTTCTACCTTGCTTATATTTTGGAGTGCTGCCTGATTTTTGGATTCTACTACAGCAGGTCTGTTAGCCCTGACCTGGGCAGGTCGGCACCCACATACGATTTACAAGGCTGTGCGGCTGACATTTGGATTTTATATATATATTGCGCACACACACACACACATATACGTACAGACATACGTTACACACACGCACACACACGGACCGTAAAATTACTTGTCTTGAGTTTTTGCGGTCCAGATCTGCAGCCCCCATACGGATCAGTGTAAACCACGGTCGTGTGCATAGGGCCATAGAAATGAATGGATCCGCAAATATGCGGATAAATTACAACTGAGAAAAAAACGGTCATGTGCATGAGGCCATACTGTACGTATGTACATACACACTCTGATACATACACAAATATATATATACACACACACACACACACACACACACAGTACGTACATTACATACTCGTGTGTGTATATTATATATATACACACACACTAGACACACATACAGTACATACATTACACATACAGTACACACTACACATACAGTACAGACATTACATCCTCACATATATATATATATATATATATATATATATGTATATATATACACACAAATACATTACAAATACAGTACACACTATACATACACATTACACTTACCTTTTGTGCAGGCTGCTACCTATTTGGATCTTCTCTCGCCATGCAGGGAGACTCCAGAGAAAATCAGGAAGAGGTGGTGATTTCCCCTGAGCCTCTTCATGCCGGCAGCAGTGCAGTGCAGTCACGTGCTTCACGCTGCACTCTCAGTCCCGACACTGAGCAGGATCATATTACAATAGGGACAGGAAAGTGGAGAGCAGCGGGGGAAGTGGGGGGGGGGTATTAAGGTGGCACAGGAGGGATGTTTTCTTAAGGAGGCAGCACATCTTGCAGCTGCTAATAAGTGGTGTAAAGTCAGCCAGCAGCTCTGTAATGCCGCTCCCTCTGACACTCTGCAGTGTGCCGCATGAAGCCAGAGGCTCAACTCGCCTCATGGTTTGTGCGGCCCTGCCGGTAGGCCAGTACGACCCTGCATATGGCGCTCCCTTCTACAAGACCTGTCAGTGATTTGGCATAGTCAGGGGGAGGGTTGCCACATTAAACATTTCCTGACTTGAGCTCTTTTCTTTTTGTCTTTTGTTTATTTCTGTATTATTTATGGTGATAAAAGTCACAGAGCCCCTGACCGACCTTTTGGTAGCCGGGTTCTTTAAATCAAAAGCATTATTGTAATACAAAAAAAAATTGTACAACTAGTATTGAACTAGGTGTCAAGGACTGTGGCAGATTTGGAGTTCAGTGGCTGAAACGACCAGGCAAGATGGTACAACAAGAAGTGTAATAAAGTAACAGTCCAGGTGCAGTACACAGATAAACAGCAATAGGTTACATGAGGCAGAGATGTGGTCAGGGAATATTCTAAGTTTGGTACACAGATAAATGCCAATTGGTAGTATGTGAGGTAGAGAGTAACTACTGTAGACCACAAGTAGGAAGCTCAATAGTCTGGTAAGGATGTAATGCAAGGTCCAGGCTTATATAGAAGCCACAATGGTGACACCAATCAAGGCAAGTAAGGCCAAAGAGTCGAGAGAGGCAGGAATAAAGAGAAGCTAGATATTAAATTCAGCACAGGAGCTGTCCTCAGCACCAGTGACTTAACAAGAAGAGCTAGTGACTGGAACACAGGAGTCTCTAGGTTCAAATTCTGACACTAGAGATTCTATGAGTAGAATGGCAATAAAATTAGCCACTTGAAGGTTATACATAGATGAA